>NW_005871073.1:6667817-6781225 GCF_000147115.1 Myotis lucifugus
GAGAATAATGAGATAATAAGCAGTGGGTGGAAATTTTGGCAAGAACTGGTAATTGCAGTATTCATAACAGAAGATGGTCCCCATTGCTTCATGTTTAAGTGAAGCTATCCTGGAAGTAGCTTTATTTCCATTCCTGATTCAGCAAAAAAGTTCTGGTTCCTTGTGATAAATTTCTGGGCTGTAGGTGCCACAATATATATTTTTTTCATTTCTAAAACTTTTGTTATATCTTACAAAAATATTTGTATAATTACTTGTAGATATCTCCATTGATCATTAATTCATCATTAATACAAATAGTATTATATTTTAAAGACTTACATTTTCACTAACTAATTTTATCAATTACTTTTGACTGATGGAAAATAAAATTGCATTATGGCATAAATATCTACATGATTTAGTTTTCTGACTGCAAGTTACTCTCAGTATATTTATAGAATAACATTTTTTTCATTTCCTTTCCAATTACCCATAAGTAAACTGTCATTTTGTAATAACAGAAATCTAGTTAGAATTTTGTCACCATGAAAAAATACATATTATATATGTATAATATGTATATACCCATATTATAACTAAAGGTGCCAGTAATTTTATGTAATTTTTTCTATCAGTACATTTCTCTTCTTCCTCCCCATCTCATAGCCCAAATATTAAATAATCTACTATGATTGCTCCAGCCCTCATACAACATTCCGAGCCTTAGTTGTTGGTTCTATGACTCAATCGCAGAGGAAAGAGAGTTTAGCTGCAATGTCAATTGGTAATTTGCCTAGTTTCAGTGTCATACATAAAAACCAGGCATTGCCCTAACCGGTTTGGCTCAGTGGATAGAGCGTCGGCCTGCGGACTCAAGGGTCCCAGGTTTGATTCTGGTCAAGGGCATGTACCTGGGTTGCGGGCACATACCCAGTAGGGAGTGTGCAGGAGGCAGCTGATCGATGTTTCTCTCTCATCGATGTTTCTAACTCTCCATCCCTCTCCCTTCCTCTCTGTAAAAAATCAATAAAATATATTTTAAAAAACAACAACAACAAAAATAAAACCAGGCATTTTTTCTACATGGACTAGCCTACATAGCTGACATGGGATTAAAGCACTCTTTCTTCTAGTTTTATCATTGGGAAATATTCTGTGGGAACAAAGGAAGAGTTCCATATTACGCTGGATTGAATTCCTAGAAGCAGCCTCTTAGCACAGGAAGCTAACCTTTGCTAAACACTAGCTGTGTGCTAGACACTGGGCAAAGTTCTTTATAGGCACTTAAGCCTTACTACAACTCTTGAAGAAAGAATAATAATGACACACATTTGACATGTGGAAAATGATATAAATTGTGCAAAGTTACAACAACAGTACATGATAAACCTAGTGTAAAAACCATGAAGTTTAACATCATAGAATGTACAAAATAACTAGACTTCTTTTTCTCTAAAGGTTTGAACTCAAGTGCTAATGAAATTAATGCCAAATTGCCTTTGGAATGATGCTATAAAGTGTTAAAAAGACTATTTGCACTTCCTACTTAAGGTAGTAGTAGTTGGAGTAGTGTGATCGATAGTATTGTCTATCTAACCCCAAACCCATTTCTAAATATACATTTTCTCACTTGTAAGCCTTCACTATAGGGGCTACCAAAGCTAATTTTTCCCCCTTCCTCATTTTCCCTTGTACCAAAAAGGAGCCAGGTGACATAATTTCATTCATTGATGTGTATAATTAGAAGTTACAATGGGCTCCTGGGAAAACTTCTGCTTTTTCTGATAAAAATGATACAGAAGTAGAACTCCTAGGACAGAAGCTCAGCAAATTCTGTCTATGAAATGCAATGATAAAACTGCACAAATGTGTCAAAAACAATGTCTGCACCCTGAAAATCAACCAAAGTCATACAACAAATGGGAAGCTTTAATTCATGAAAAACTACTGATATTCAGATAAAAACAGTGGGACTCTGTGGTATTTTAGCCTGAGATTGCTCCTATCCCACTCCCAGCTCCATCAGCGTAGCAGTTGAACCAGAAGGAGCCAAGCTGTGAGAAACCTCTGCTGCCTGAGGGAGATGACTTGATTTGGAGCAAAACACATCCCCAGGAGTGCTGTCAAAATAATATCAATCTTGGTGGCAATGATTCAACGGAGACCAACATCACAGGTAGTCAGAAGTTCTTATACTCGTGTGTCCAGCAATAGACTAGTATACTAGTCACAAATTTAATACATATATCCCCAAAATTAAACAACTCTATTGGGTCTTGATATGTATTCATATATCTTTGTGGGCTAGAAGCCAGAACTTAATACATATATCCAAAGAATGAGTCAATCATACTGGGCCTTGATAGGCATTCACATATGTACAAAGGTGTATGTGTGCTCAGTAGGCATGAGAAAGTTCCATCAATATCTATTTTTTCTGTGACTGTGAGACCTGATACAGAGAGAAGACATGAGAGGGCCTAGCAAGAAGTAAAAGATAGGGCATACTTGCAAAGTGCCTGCACTTTGAATACATTCCATAATCCACACGCAAATCCGCTGGCAAAGGAAGGAAAATGTATTTAGCTCAAGGTGTTTAAGCACAATTTTAGTCAATCACTGTCTGACCACTGAGGTATGTTGATTTGTCTCTAAGATGTCAGGCTTGAAATAAAAGAAAAACCTGAACAGACATCAATGGCCACACACTGAGAAAGAGAAATACTACAGAATTGGTCCTTGCAAGTCACTAAACAAACAAAACAAACAAACAAAAATAACAACCATCCCTGGGAAGAGGCGGAATCAGAATCTAGATTTGCTACAAAATAGTTTCAAAGTTTGCAGCTAAAAATGAAAACTATGGAGATTCAGAAAAGTATGATACATGCATAGGGAAAATAGCAGTTAATAAAAATTGTCTCTTAGGGGTACCTGGATGTTGAATTTAGAAGCCTCCAAAGCAGCTATTATAAACATTTTCAAAGAATTAATGAAAACCATAAGGACAATAACACATTGACAGTGACTATCAGTAGACATATAGAAATTATGAGAACCAATTGGAGAGTCTTCAGTTGAAAAACATAATAATGAATTAAAAAATTACTAGGGATTTTTAAGAGCATTGGTGAGTTGACAGGAGAATCAACAAACTTGAAAACAGAACAATAGAAATTATCTAATCTTTAAAAAAAAAGAAAAGAAAAGGTAATAGGAGAAAAATCAGAGCCTTGAATACCTGTACATCAAATACCTGTGCAAAAATGAGAGGCATAGAAGGAAAAGAAAAACAAAAGGCGCAGAAAGAATATTTGAAAAAACAATGTCCAAAAACTTCATGTTTATTGAAAACCATTACCTTATATATCCAAACATTCAACATACTCCAGGTTGGGTAACTTTTAAAAAGATACATACCTACACACCTGAAATCTAACTATTCAAAGGCAAAAACAAAGAGAAAATCTTGGCTCATAAGGCAGTTCCATTTTTAATTTCTTGAGGTAATTCCATACTGCCTTCCACAATGGCTGCACCAATCTGCATTCTCACCAACAGTACACAAGGGTCCCCTTTTGTCCGCATCCTCACCAACACTTGTTGCTGATTTATGTATGTTAGCCATTCCAGCAGGTGTGAGGTAACATATCACCATGGCACTTCTGGGGATTTCTCCAAAGAAACCCAAAGCACTAAGAATATATGCACCTCTATGTTAATTGCGGAGTTATTTACAATAGACAAGGAGTCAGCCCAGGTATCCGTTAGTAGATGGGTGAATAAAACAGCTATGGTACATTTACACAATGGAGTATGGCTCAGTGGTAAAAGGGAAGAAAAGTTTACTCTTTGGGACAGCATGGATGGACCTGAGAACATTATGCTGGGTGAAATAGGCCATTTGGAGAAGGACAGGTACCATATGAGTTCACTCATCTGTGGAATTTAACAAATAAACTGAACTAACAAGCAAAACGGAGACAGACTCATAAATAGAGAACAGGCAGCCAACTCTGATTGGGGTGGAGAGGAGGGCAGAATTGAGCAAAACAAAAAAGAGAAAGAACTCATGGACACTGACAACAGTGTGGTGACTAGGGGGTATAGTAGGGAGGATAAATGGTGATGGAAAAAAATAAATAATATAATACTAAAATAATGCTCTGTGTTTAGCACAGAATCTAAAACATAGGATGCACTCAATAAATATTTGATGAATGAAAAAAAAAAAAGAGAAAATCTTGAAAGCAGCAAGAGGAAAATGACTGATCACATAAGGAAGAACCACAATGAAATAAACAGCAGCTAACATCTCATTAAAAAAAAAATGGAGACCAGAAGTTACTGAGATGACATATTCAAAGAGCAAAAGAATAAAACCACATGCACACAACTACCACCTAATGATTCCATATCCTGCAAGATTATCCTTTGATAAATGAAAGTGAAATAGTGATTCACAGATATCCAAAAATGCGTAAAACAAAAACAATTTAAGAGAGAAATGGACTATTTAATTAGCAATAGTTAGAGACCTTAATACTCACTCTCATTAACTGATAGAACAGCTAGAGAGAAAATTATCAGATGTAGTAGAACAACATTACCAACCATTGAACCTAACTGATATCTATGAGCACTTCACACAACAATAAAATCCTCATATTTTCAAGCATACCATACATAAATATCTCCCAAGGTAAACAATATATTAGGCTGTAAACAAGTCAAAATAAATATAAAACTATTGAAATCATTCATTATAGTGGAAGTATATACTTTTAAAACATATTAGATATTAACAGCAGAAAGAAATGGGGAAATTCCACAGATATTAAGAAACTAAACAAGACACAAAGAACTTATATTATATAATATAATATAATAATGTATGATATACAAATATAAAACTAAGTGATATAATATAATAATGTATAATATAGAAATAAAGCAGAGCCTAGGAAAACTTGATATTTTTAACTGCCAATAAAGGAAGACTAGATTAAAATCAATAATCTGCTACTGCAACAACAGTTTCTAACTGCCTCAAAAACTTAAGCATACAATTAGCATATGTCCCAGCAATTCCACTTCTAGTTATATACCTAAGAGAACTAAAAATTTTATGTTCTCATAAAGAAAAGCTCAGGCCAAATGGCTAGGCCAAGGAATTCTATCAAATATTTAAAGAAGAAATAATACCAACCCTTTATAAGCTCTTCCAGAAAAATACAGGAGGCAACACTTTCCAACTCATTCTATGAATTCAGTATTATCCAGATACCAAAAGCCAGCCACAGAATTCATAGGAAAACTGGAGATCAATATGCTTCATGAATATTGACATCAAAATATATTCTCAATAATCTATAGCAACATATAAATTCAGCAACATATAAAAGTATTATACACAATGGCCAAGTGAGATTTATCTCTAGGATGAAAAATTGGTTTAACACCTAAAAATCAATTAATTTAATACACCATATTAATAAAATAAAATTACAATCTTCTCAATAGATGGGAAAAAACACTTTAAATAATATATAACATTCATTCATAATTCAATTTTTCAAAGTAGAAATGAAAGAACATTTTCAAAGTAAAAATGAAAGACTACATCTATATCATATTTATGGTGGCAGTAGAAATGGGACATGCATATGTAACCAAAAGGAGCTTAAAAAAATATAAAATAAACAATACTGAAACCAGACAAAAACACAGAGGGCAAGAAAGCCAAGATTAAGTATTTTTGAGTAAATATTATTGTCTCAAAAATATTTTATCCTGATGGGTCCTTTTTTATGTGTATCTCCAGTTTCTGAGCTTTACTAATATTTTCAGTTAGTAATAATGAATTGTGTTTATGTATAAAAATGATTTTATTGATAACTTGCATTAGGCCATATGCTTTATATTAGTTTTTGCTTATTCATAATAAGACATTTTTACTGAATATTCTACAATCTATTGCTGCTCCTGTCAAAAACCAAGAGAAATAATGGTAAAATATTTGGCCAAGATAACTGTGCAAAGTATGACTGTAAAACCAAAGCCCTCCAATTGTTATGTGTGGAAAATAGCTCTATAACTTAACTATTACCAAAGAACTTGATTCAATCTGCCATCCTAAGTACAGAGAACTCTGATTTTGAGTCAAGATGTTTTTAACAGCTATATTATACAGCTATGCATAGATGCACCTGAAATATAATTACAAATGCTTAACATTATGACCAATGCAAAAACTGATTTTATTATCCCTAAAATTATGTTTAGATAAATGAAAAAAAAGTTGTTTAAATACTCAGTGCTATATTAAATGTCAGAAACATGAAATTTATTGAGGTGATATTAAAATAGGTGATGTTTAAATAGGTTAAGTAAAGTGATTAGCATATGAAAATGCACTCTAAAATTTCTCAAGTAGCTAGTCAAAGTACAAATCAGGACTTTAAAACACCAGATTTTAAAATGCAATGATGTTTACTATATAATGACTATATATCAGCTTTCTTATTAATTGTGCACAATGGTATATCATATTAATTTTATTGTGTTATTATTTGCACGAAGAGATTACTTATAGTTATTAAGGGAAACATAACTTGGAATTTTTTGACTTACACGTTTAAAAATGTTTGCCCTTAATGTTTTTTTAATGTAAGATTTTGCAATTAATTCCCAAAGCAAAAAGTAAATAAATTAAAGTAAGAAAGCTCTGAAAAAAATTTTAAACCCAAATTCACTTGTAATGGGTTTTTCTCTGAATGTGTGACTTGAAATTCAGCAAATAAAATTTTAAATGCCGAATTATGTATCCTTTTATGAAGTTGTTCTCATTATAATAAATGCAGCTTTTATACTTTTACTTTTCCCAGAATTTTTCACTTGAAATAAAAATAAATGCCACAATTTAAAGAACCAGACTATTTAGTACAGGACTCCTGAAACAAGCCCTATAAATCAATGAAAAATAATGATGAGTCATCATTACTGTGCAAGAATGTGAATGCCCTTACATCCATTTCTTAATTTAGCTCCAGGGCCCCTCAACAAATCCTAGTTCCTCCATTATGCTCTTTGATTCAATAGTAGGAAGCAGTACTTGTCACTCCTCTTTTAGAACTGCATCTGTTGCTTCTTAAGGCATTTATCATTTTTGTGCTCTACAGTGGGTTTTTTCTAAAGTTTAAAATTTAACTCTGATACTTCCTACAATACCTAGCAATGTATTTTGAGCACATAATCAAAAATATCTATTGGACTCAAATTAGTAATCTGATGCATTCTGCCATTAAACCCTGTGCTCTTAAATAATCTGATAAATTCTTGCAGCTTTTCTCTTTACCCCCTGATCTCAAAATGAGATGGACCAGTATTAAGACACCATCCTGTTTACTTACTAACACAGAATATGCATTATTTGACTGTGCTAACTTTAAGTAGATAGTTCATTGTTTCGCCCTGACAGAAGATACAAATGAATGGTTTCACTTTATAAGGTCACAGAGCCAATAAAATCCTAATCAAAATCCAAACCTGTTTTTGTCATGTAAAACTTGTCAATTTTTTAAAATAAAAATTCAAAACGTTAAGAAGAGACAAGGCATTTTGTTGTTGTTGTTAATCCTCATCCCAGGATTTTTCCCATTGATTTATAGAGAGTGGAAGGGAGGGGAGGAGACAGAGAGAAATGAACATCATGTGGGAGAGACACATGAATTGATTTTCTCCCAATAGAGGTACGTGTCCTTGATCGGAATTGAACCCAGGACCCTTCAGTCCATAGGCCAACACTTTATCCACTGAGTCAAACCAGCTGGAGAGACAAGTCTTTCTTGAAGAACAAGGTTAAAAAGTTCCAGTAATTAAGACAGTGTGATATTGGTGAAAGGATTGAATGGAAAACAATAGAAAGATCAACAGCTGTAAGGTTCATAAATAGAGGCTTGTTTTATTGCAAAGTTGTGTGATCGAATTCATTAATAGTCACTAAAATCTGCTGACCTTCTCTGCAGGAAAGTAATATCTACACAAAATTGAACTGTTGACTGTGTACTAGCTTTGGCCAATAAATTATGAGAAATTAGTATAACCTCAAGGCAAAGGTTTACTACACCTCTATGCATGCTTCCCTCCTCTCCCCTGTGCCACAAAGACCTGCAGAGATTGTAGCACGAAGCCAGAGCCCAGCCATGACAGACAAGCAGTGTAAATGAGAAATGAACTTTGTGGTTGAAAGCTGCTAAGACTTGAGGATTATTTGTTGCTATAGCAAAACTGGCCTTTCCATATGATAAGAGTTTGCACTATAGGGAAATTATCCATACTCTTTTCCATTAATAGTGCTGGGATAAAAGTAGCTCCACATGGAAAAGGATTTTTTTTGAAACTTTCCCCTACCCCACATCATAGGCAAAAGTTAATTCTAGTGGGTTACACGTCTCCAGCAAAACGAAATGCTTTTTGCAGATAATGCAGGAGTACATATTTATGATGCTAGGATAGTGAAAGGTTTTCTAAACAAAACAGCATTATCTATAAGACAAAATACTAATTAATTGGACTACATAAAAATAAAATGTCTCATCAAAATATACCACTGAATGCCTTAATGTGGAACAAAAGAATATTTGCAACATATATAATTGACAAAGGCTTATAGACAGAATACCACACAATATTGTTTTAAATGGAAAAATCCTTAAATAGCCACTTAACCAAGAATTTATCCAAGTGTTAGCAAACATTGTAAAAAGGAGCGTAAATCCACTACCAATTAGTAAAAGGAAAATTATAACATCATTACAGACCCACCAAAGCAGCTAAAATGAAAACAACAGACAATATTATGTGTGAACAGAGAAGTGACACAACTAAAAACTCTCACACACCTTAATAAGGTTATAAATAGCACAAGCAATTTGGAAAAGATTTTGGCATTATGGGCAAAAGTTAAAGGTACTCGTAGTCTATTACCCAGATATACACTCAGAAGAAAATGTACCTTCCCTGGTCTGGGAGATCTGCCGCCATCCAAGGAAGGATGAGCTTCCCAGAGGCATCTCAGGAAATCAGCAAACACCCTCCAGCTATTGGCTCCCCATTATGTGCATCAGCTGCGGAGAGCTCTAAAGGCCCAACCATTTGGGCCTTCAGCATGCTCCTGACCCGCCTCCCAGGTTGCCAAGACACTCTCACAGCTGTATCTCAGTATAGCTTTTATCTGTGTCAAGTTCTGCCACAACATTTTTTGTCTTTCATAGTGGTTAGTCCCTAAAAAGCACTGCATACCCCGAGTTCAATCTCATCGTGTGCTTCTGAAAAAATCAACCTGTAACAGCTGGTGTTAGAAGTGGTCTGAGAATGTATCTGACCAATTAGGATTTGAGGCTATTTCATTCACTGCCCAGCTGGCAATGAAAACTCCATCAAGAGTAGTAGGCGGTACACAGACGGCCCCTGGTGTACAGGTGGTGATCACATTGTAAAGATTTCATTGGCAGTGAATGCAGAGGGAGTGCTGGTGACAAGAATGCACCTGTATCAGGCTTTGAAGCTGTTTGGAGAAAACAGTGGCCTTTAGGTATTGAGTAACTATTGCTAAGCACCATTAATGCTCTACAAAAATATAACAGGTAGCTATGGCAATGAACTGGCAATTCAAAGCCAGTTGTGGAACCCAAAGGGCCTCTTGGGTTGCATACAAAAGGAGCCCTCATCAACTCTCCTGACAGGGGCTGGAGAAAACAGAGGAATCAAACCACAGGCATTCACAGAGTAGCTGAATTTTGAAGAGAGTTAAATGCCCATCGAAGGCAGTTATGGCCTAACCTCTCCTAGCTCCCAACCACTTGGAAGATTCTGATGATCAGCTAAACAAGGAGCTAAAGAAAGAGGAAAATCTATGAACTTGGATGATGTTATGGGCTGAATTATGCCCCTATCCCCTCACCAAAGAAAACTTGTATGTTCAAGTACTAACTCCCAGTAACTCAGAAAGTGACTGTATTTGAATGTAGAGTCTTTAAAGAAGTAATTACGTTAATCCAATATGACTGGTGTCCTCATAAAATGAGATTAAAGCACACAGGTAGATAGAAGATAGAAGACGGCCATGTAAAAGCCAAGGAGAGAGGCCTCAGAAAAAACAAACCCTGCTGACTCCTTGATATCAGACTTCTAGCCTCCAGAATTGTGAGAAAATAAATTTCTGTTGTTTGAGTCACTCGGTTTGTGATACTTTGTTAAGATAGTCCTAGGAAAGTAATACAGATTTTGCTACCAAGAAGTGGGATGCTGCTGTGGAAAAAATACATAAACTGTGCAAGTAATTTGGAACTGGCTATTACATAGAGGCTGAAAGAGGTTTGAGGTGCATGTCAGAAAAAGCCTAGATTGCCTTGAAGAAGTTGTTGGTAGAAACATGGATGATAAGGGCAATTTTGTAAGATCAGAAATAAAAGAGGGGAGCTCGAAACAAAGCTAACACATAAGGGAATACACATATCATTATGAAGAGAATTTGGGCAGCAACATGAATATTGAAGGCGCTTCTGTTGAGATCTTGGATGGAAATGGGGAGCATGTTATTGGAAACCATGGAACCCTGACTAATACAGATTTATTGGCTCAGACTGTGGGTGCAAGGTGAACAAGGATAGCATCTATAGTAGAGCTTCCCTCAGAAATGGCCTTGAAAGGCAATGTGGAAAGAAAATCCTCCCAATGGTCACATCATCCAACAGTCAATCTAGCCATCCACCTTGTGTGGAAATTAAAGTGGCTCAAGGTTATAAGACATATGGATTTCTGACCGGGGGAGAATCGTTTTTACTGACAGTTTAGGATCACGAAAAAGAAATATACATCAATATCAAAATGGATAAAGTTGATAAGTAATTTTTATAATACTCATACAATGAAATATCATATCACAATGAAAATAACCTACCACTACAGGTAATAGCATTGATGAATTGCAAAAAAATGAGTGCAGGAAGTCAGACGGTAAATGATACATACTGCCTAAGTCTATATTAGTTTGCTAGGGCTGCTAAAACAAAGTACCACAGACTGGATGGCTTACACAACAAAAATACATTGTCTCATGGTTCTGGAGGCTAGAAGTCTGAGATCAAGCTGTCAGCAGGGTTGGTTCCTTCTGAGATCTGTGAGGGAAGTATCTCTTCCAGGTCTCTCTTTTTGGCTTTAGATGTCTCTTCTCCTTGTGACTGCACATCATTTTCCTTCTATATGTGTCCAAGTTTCTTCTTCTTTATTTTATGTACTTGAGGCCCGGTGCATGAAATTTGTGTGGGGGGGGGGAGGAAGGGTGTCCCTCAGCCTAGCCTGTGCCCTCTCCCAATATGGGACCCCTTGGGTAGGGTCCCTAGGCCTGGCTGGCCATCAGGGCTTATCATGGTTTTCCTTCCCCCGGCTGCCGGCAGCTGGCCCTGCCCTTGCCACTGCCACTGCTTGCCATCTGTGCAGTGCTGCCTTCCCTTCCCCACCACCGGTCGTATCCCTCTGTGGGCGACAGGAGTGGGGTGTGATTGCTTGGCTGGCCTGGGCCTCCCTCTGCGGGGCGATCGCTGGCCGGCCCTGCACACCCACCACAGCATCGCTGGCCGGTGGCCTGAGCCTCCCACTATGGTGCAATTGATCGTTCCCCCCCCCCCCCCCAGATCGACTGCCCAGGAGAGGGAGGCCCTGCCCACCCAGCTGGGGCTCTTCGACCATTGCCGTGCAGAGGGTGGCCTGGGCCTCCCTTTGCAGGGAGATCATGGGGCGATGGCAGGGCCCCCTGACCAATCACATCACACCCGCCTTGGCTGGCCTGGCGCCAGTGCGTGTCATAGCGTGGTTGTCTGGACAGTCGTTCTGCTGTTTGGTTGTTTGGTCAATTTGCATATTGTGCTTTTATTATTATAGATTAGAGGCCTGGTGCACGAAATTCATGCACGGGGGGAGGGTGTGTGTCCCTCAGCCCAGCCAGTACCCTCTCCAATCTGGGATCCCTCTCACAATCCAGGACTGCTGGCTCCCAACCGCTCGCCTGCCTGCCTGCCTGATTGCCCCTAACTGCTTCTGCCTGCCAGCCTGATTACCCCCTAACTACTCCCCTGCCAGCCTGATCGACACCTAACTGCTCCCCTGCTGGCCCGGTCACCCCTAACTGCCCTCCCTCACCAGCTTGGTTGCCCCTAACTGCCCTCCCCTGCAGGCCTGCTTGCCCCCAACTGTCCTCCCCTGCAGGCCATCTTGTGGTGGTCATCTTGTGTCCACATGGGGGCAGCAATCTTTGACCACATGGGGGCAGCCTTCTTGTGTGTTGGAGTGATGGTCAATTTGCATATTACCTCTTTATTATATAGGATTATTCTCTGAGTCCCCAAAAGACATAGTCTTGAAGCAGAAAATCTACCCACCATGAGTTCACAATTTTGAAACAAGTCCCGAAATATTCAAATGTTTTAAAGCAAATGATACATATGCATACACATAAACACAAAGAGCAAGAATACCCTATATGATACAAGGCTAATATGCAAATTGTCCCCTCCTGGGAGTTCTATCAGGAGACTGGGAGTTCAATTGCTCACTATGACATGCACTGACCACCAGGGGGCGGTACAGAACATAGCAGGCAACCAGCGGTGGAGGCGGGGCATTGAGGGAGCAAGAGAAGGAGGAAGCAGGAAGATCAGAAGGTGGAGAACCTGATTGGCCCTGATCACCAGCCAGGCCTAGGGATCCTACCTGAACACAGATTTCATGCACCAGGCCTCTAATATCCACATAATATTAATGAATGCCATTGAAAGGAGTTTTAGGGACAAAATAGGCAGGTTTAGGGAATCTTAGAAATCAGGAGGGTCCATGAGAGAGGAATACATAGACGGAGACTTGAAGATGCCAGGGTGCTTATCTTACTTGTACAAAGGATAGAGAAATGCCACAGGAAGAGAGTATCCAGGCAGATGGAAACATTTCTGGCCTGAGCAATTAAAATAGCCATAAACCAAGGACAGACAGGGCTATCTCTGGCCTGAGCAGCTGGGAGATCAAAGGCCAACTCCAGCCAGCAAGATAAGGGGGAGAGACAGAGGGCTCACCATGTGGGCTTTGAGCTTTGAAACTAATTCTATGCAGCAGAATGACCAATGAGGAAAACATGGAGGTCCTAAATTAAGGAAAAGGACCAATAAGTAAAGGTCAGATTCCAACAAAGAACTGCAGCATATATAAACCAGAGACAAAGGGACAGAAAGTGGGATTTTTATTTTATTTTTCCATTAGAGAGAGCAGGTTTTTCCCATTGGGGGCCCCTCCCCATGGGGTTCCCTTTGGGGACACCCTTGCCCAGGTGGAGTTTGTATCTGCTTCCAATAAACTTCTATATTTTTATAAAAGAAGCCTTTTTGTCCACGAGTTTATTCTTCAAACTTTGTGAGGACAAGATCCCATGGGAAGAAAAGTCTGCACCCTGAACCCCACCTTTCACCATGAAATAATGCATGTCTGTGCTGAAATGTCTGTGTTCAAAAAGCTATTTCTCATTTTCTAATTTCTTCGCCTTACATAATTATCCTTTCTTGCAAAATAAATGCAAGTTGGAAAGATTCTATTAATTTAAAGAAGCTCCACTTGCAATACCACTAAGATAATCAGAAATGGTAACCCAAAGGCATACTTTGTAACAAACCACCCTTCCCATCTTAATACCACCATTTCCTAAACAGTTCCTACCAAAAAAGTCAAAATTTTTATTCAAATGGCAATACTTATTTTAAATAGAAATAGAAAAAATGCTGAACTCTTCAGAAAATGTCTGATTGCCTATGAACCTTGGAGGCAGTCATCTATACATTAGCATAGATAATAATTGCCTGCTTTGATGCTATGTACGAATTTGACATTCCTGCTACCTGTTTCCATGAGTAAGTATAAAATATTTACCACTTCTGGCATCTGACCAACTAATTACCTTCAAAAATCCAACCAGAGTCTGCATAAAATAGAAAATTAAAACTTTTAAAAGAGTTTCTTTGCATTCTTTAACTTTATATTCTCTTTTAATTCTAAGTAGGCCTTGGGGCTAAAAGTCTCAAGGTGCTGAGAAAGTCATTTGGAGATCCTAGAAAAATAACTAAGGTCATGCCAGCGGTTCTTAAACACACTTTATGTGTTTAATTGAAAATCACATTTTCTTTGCCTTCTTTCAGCATAAATCGTACTTAACACTCTGAACATTAGCCCTCGGAATAAAGAAATGAATAATATATAAGTTGCTCTTTATTATGATTTTGAAGCCTGATTTAAAATTAATTTTCCAGACTATTATGGAATACCAAATGTCGTATTCACTAGTACCTGTAAGCTGCTTCTCAATTGCAATGTGCTGTTTGCCACAGCCATCTGTTTATATTCACTCTCTTCCAACTTGAATGAGTATTGATGGAACCTCTTTCTAAAGAAAAAGAATCAGGGAGTTGAAGCCCTCTGTGTTTTTCAGAAAGTTCATATAAAATTTACACCGTGTGGCTAGGAATTATAGGAACTCACATCAAGTCATTTGTGATATGCTTGGGTATGCCAGAAAAGTCTGTTACTGCATGTAAGCAATAGGTCTTATTGCACAAATGCTCATAAAGTATTTAATAGGAAGTCTATAGGGATTATGGAAACAAATGCAATGAATAGTCTATGGGACGTAACCTATTCTAAAAAAAATAACACTTAAAAAAAAAGAACTTTCATTCAAATGGATGCCAAATGCCCAAACTCAAATCTTCAGCACATTGTATTTATACTTATCAAGCAAGAAGGACTTCTCAGTGTTTAAAATACGAATTTCTTGACTGCTGGGTGCAGCAGTGACTGTGACAGCTTTATCAGTAGTATTTGACAGTTTCCAACTTGTAAAGGCATGTCAATCCAAACAGAATAGGTTCATACAGTGAAAAACATTTTGTGTATCTACTCTACATGGAACACTATACTAATTTGGGAAATTGAACAAGAAAAGAAAGAAAAACCACCAAGAAAATAATTGATAAAGTTCTTATCCTCAAATGTACTAAAATCCAGTAGGAAGGATATAGGTAGGCTAACATGCTGACAGGAGAAAGAAGATAGAATATCAAAAAATCTGGTAACAAATAATATAAACAATACAAAAAGCCTTCATCTCCACCAATGTCAAAAGCAACGTGCTTTGGGTCTTAACTTTCCTTTTGAAAAAGAAATTAGGTCATCTAAAGAGAATAACCCATGAATATGTCATCACAGCATTTCTATATTCCCTAAGAAGATTAAAAAGATGGCTTTGGCAAGGTCTACTCTGTGAAATAGCAGGCATGAAACTATTTCTCCTTGCTGAGAAAGTGTAAACATGCCTGGTTCCCTTCCCAGATCTATTGCCCAATGCTTGGAATAAATTCCAGAAGTGAATATGATCTGTCTGTGACATCTTAGCCTGACTGAACACCATGGTTGATATAGTTCACCATGCCGGCTCCATAGGCATCCTTTCTTCTTCATCATTTCAGGAGTGTTATACTAAAGCTGTTATTCTCAATTCATTTCCAGATAATGGAAACTCATTCTTTAAAATAAGGCTGTATGAGGACATGAGTTCTTTTGCTGGAAGTGCCAAACAAATAAACTGTAGTTCTAGAGACATTACTCAATTCGACTAATTTCAGCCTGTAGCATTTATTATCTATGCAACTTATTTTTTATCATGTCTGTAATATCACTGAGTCAGACTGCATCATATCTCCGACAGACACCTCTGTCACATTTCCAATTGGCACGAGCTGCCAAAACGGAATCACAATCTTGAACAACCAATGGCATGCTCAAATACATTCTGACTGGCTGAATGGCAACTGTATTGATTCTGCTGTACATATTCTACCACATTAAACCTTTACTTTAATACAAGTCAATGGACAACTTTAATTGCTAAATCCCACAAAAAAGTATTATGGGGCAATGCAAGATTGGCAAAAGGCAGGGTTTCTGCCCAGGTAGATCTGGAAAGCAAAAACAAAGTAAAAAGACTAATAGGTAAGGACAAATACATAACTCATTTCTTCTGTTGTTGTTGTTAATCCTCAGCTGAGGATATTTTTTCCACTGATATTTTTAGAGAGGGTGGAAGGGACAGGGGGAGACAGAGAATGAAACATTGATGTGAGAGGAACACATCCATTGGTTGCCTCCTGCACGCACCCTGACCTGGGGCCAGGGATGGAGCCTGCAACCTAGGTATGTGCCCTTTGATCAGAATTGAACCCACAACCCTTCAGTCCACAGGTTGGCACTCTTAATGACTGAGCTAAACCAGCTAGGGCACATATCTCATTTCTTAGGAGAGAGTATACTGTTTCATTAATTGGCTATTCCCTCAGATATATGCCAAAGGAAAAAAAAAAGTGTCACACATACACACACATATATATTTCAAGGTATTTCTCCATTACTGAAAAGAGATTACTCTAAAAGGTATCCAAGAGAGCAAAAAAGGAGATACTAATGTCCTTTTTTCCTTTCCCAGACCATCAAGTAAGCCAACATAAAGAGCTTGATACAGCAGACAGGCTTTTAGCTGAATGTGTCAGCATGAAATACAAGCACTGCAGCAAAGGAGAATGGATTATATGTTTTCAAACCAATGCACATTATATAACCTACCCTGTGGTGACCATGTGGCGAGACACATCAGGTGGGGATAATCAAGCAAGCTTTACCAGTAAACACTTCCATGTAGACTTTTTTTTCAGTAGAAACCACATTTCCAAGGATAACTTTTATTCAACTCCGCAAACTCTTGTTTTTAATAGCTTATTTAAAGCATTTTTAAACAATTCATTACAGACTGTGCAAGGCTCTGCACAGCATTTTGAAGTGGGCTTTGCACTAATGTGATAAGAGATATCTTTTGAAAAAGAAAAGAAGAAAAGCCAGCAGAGCATACAGACATTTCTGGCTTTTTCCACTAAAACTCGCCCAAGAACACTGTAGTTTTTAAGAAACAAATAAAAATACTTCCATACCTACAGGGATGCGCTTGTTTCTCCCATATTTTAATTAACTTTGAAAGCTAATTTAAATATAATTATCACATCTTTTAGAAGCAACCTTAAGAGTTGGATAGGAAGGGAACTGGTGATGATTGTGAAACTGCTGTTGTGTACAATGCCCGGCCTTCTGCATGTGCTATCCCATTAGAGTCTTTTAACAACCCTTCAAGGTAAGTCCTATTATCTCATCTTACAAACGAAGATGCAGGAAACATTCTCAATATCTCACAGCTTTGACAAGTCGCAGGATATGTATGCAGACCCCTAATTCATGTATTCTAGACCACATGCTAAGCAAAATGTGCCAGAAAAACTATAGTCAGCAGAACCAACATGCCCCTGCTTTCATGGAATTAATACACTGCCAGCACCACCAACAACATGATCCTTGGTGTCTTTTCTAAGGATCCTTCCTACCTGGTAAGTACCCTAGGGCCTCCCATAAAGCCCCAGTGCTGTCCTAGAACATGAGCACTAGGGTACTTCTAAGAGGCAATACCCAGAGAAAGAGCTAGAAGAATTTCTATACCCAGGGCCATGATAATATCCCCTCACTCCCAATGTCTTACTCTCTGATTACCCTTGAGGATGATGTTCAACTTTTGTGGGGTAGAATAATTAGAAAATGGGTAAAAAGAGTGGATCAGAAGACAAAAACCCTTATTTAATTACATCGTTAAGGTTAGATTCTTCTAAGTGTTTCCATTTGATTGGAGAAAAAAACTAGAACAAATAAAGAGTTTAGACAGAATGATAGCACTGAGAGTAGTATGAAGAGAGAAAGGAAGACATGCTTTGCTTAAATTAATTGGGGTACATGTTTTCTTCTGTGGATGATCACATGCATGATACCATAAACTTTTGAAAAGACAAAGAGGATATGGAAAATGCTAAGAAAGAGGTCAGGGGGCCCTATCAGCATTTATGGAATGTCTGATTGCACCAAGTGTTTTTCGTATAATTTTCATATAATTATCACAATGATCCTGAAAATAAAGCAGTATCATTCAAATTTGGCAGATGAGTAATCTAAAGCTTAAATTGTTTCAACAAGCTCTTAGATAACACAGCCTAATGGAGAGGCTTTTGAATCCAGACAACTTGGCCACAAAGCCCTAGGCCTTACTAGCTGGGGAGATGAGAGGAATGGGTGTGGCTGTTGTGCGCGTGTCTTTTCATAACCCAAACCACTGAGATAACTTGCAAGTAACTAGGGACATTGGTTGGTGTATGACAGTCACAGCACTGCCCCTATCTCCTCAGGAATCATTTTTCCCCTCCACTCCCACACCATCTTCCCTATGGCTCCCTACAGTACACACCTGTGACTGCCACTCTGGCCCCTGGAGCTGCTCCAGTGGGGCTAGGGAGGCCCTGCGCTCCGGGAATTAATAGTCTCCTCCCTAGCTCCCAGCCGCTCTCCGCTATTGGCAGGTGTATGAGTGAATAAGTGGCTCAGCTTCCTTACTCCCAGGTGGAGCAGCTCGGAAGCATGCTCTCTGCAGTCGCCCAGAAGGCCCAGAAGCGTGGAGTCTTAGTTGCCCACAGAGGTACCAGCTCATGAATATATCCTGCCCGAGCTTCGTGCCTTTTCCTTTCTCACGTGCCTACCGCTGCTCCCAGGAAACACTTCCCAAACATGCATCATACACTCCGTCCTTATCTCAGATTCAGGGGAAACTCAACCTAATATAGTTAAGGACACTTCAGAGAGAGGCAGAATTTAAATCGGACCTTGAAAAAAATAAGTGGAGTTACAAAAGGTAGGGGGGGGGGGGTAAAAGGAACGGAAGCCAGATACAAAAAGTAGTTGTAGAAAAACCTAAGACAGTTTGGAAAATAGACCCAGATTGAGCATGCGACATCCTTGCGAATACTATAAAATAACATATATTCCGTTATTTCTCTTTTCCTAGGAAGGGTCTTAAATAAGGTATCATCTGCTCTCACTGCCACTCTTCCTTACTCAAGAAGGTAGAAGTGTTTTGTTTTGTGTGTTTTTTTCTGGTTAACCATTAAGTATTCACATTCTGCCTTATTCCAGAAAGGACTTAAAAAGACTGAAAGGTTGATATCGACTAATTTCCTACAAAAGTTTGAAATTTTTATTTTCTTGTTCAATTCTGGTAGCAGTCCTATTGATAGAATTCTTCTTTAGAAAACCAATAAGGAGAAAAAGAAAGAGGAAAGGATAGTTTAATGCACTAATTGATATAAAGTATTTCCAAGTTTCCTGATCACTTCCCTATAAAAGGCAATTTGTTAAATGAGAGTTTTATTCCTGAATTTGCATTATTATATGGAAATACAAATTTTTTTAACTTAATGTGCTTATAATGCCATCAAAATTAATTTTTATTCTGGAGAAAGGAGGGGAAAAAAAACCTCTTTGGACTCCAAATACATGTTTTTGATGTCTTGGAAATTTAGGGATGAAATGCTAAACCTTTAGCAGAAACAAAGTATATAACAACATATATTAGTCTTGATATTCCATGTGAAGAGACGATATTTTCTAGCTTGGGCAAAACAATTTATTAAACCTACCTTTTTAAAGAGAACAGAAGACAAAGAACTGACATGTTCCTCTCATGGTTTTCCTTTTCCATTTTTATAAATTCTACTTCACCTGTTTTAAAGCCTTGGAGGAACTTTCAACTACAGAGTTAAGCACTCAAGTGTAGTTGAGAGCATGTAGACTATGATTTGCTTTAGGGACAGCAATTAAGACTTTACTAGTATACAGTCAGAAATTGCTGAAGGGTATAAAAAATCTCCAAAGTGGACACCATTCGCTTTGAGGAATAAACAGCTTGTCTGGCCCAAACTCGACCTAAAGGGCAGCATTTAGAATTGGGAAAAAGTATTATATTTTCTCTTTGCCCCTTTCATGAGATAACTGCACATGAAAAAAAAAAGACTGTTTCAAGTTTCCACAATCTTTATTCTACCTCTAGACCTCAGTGACTGAATGGTGTTTGTGAATCCTCAAACTATGCAACTTACACAGCTATTTCAAGTACCTTTGAGAAGATTCCTAAAACTGCCAAGGAGGCCTTGCATGGCCATCTTGCTACACCATTAGAAAGGAGCAATGGGCCCTAGCTGGTTTGGCTCAGTAGATAGAGCCTGGTGACTGAAGGGTCCCGGGTTCGATTCTGGTCAAGGGCACATGCCAGTAGGGTGTGTGCAGGAGGCAGCTGATCAATGATTATCTTCTCATCATTGATGTTCCTCTCTCTCTCTCCCTCTCCCTTCCTCTCTGAAATCAATACAAGTATTTTTTTTAAAGAGCAATGGGAGGTGTTACATGAAAATTTCAGCTGAAAAAGTGGCTTATTTTGCATTTTACTCTAAATGGTTGTGCAAGGGATTTAAAGAATATTTACATTTTTATTTTTAAAGATGAAGAGGAGAATATATTTTAAACTATCGCTCTTTACAATGAGTTTTTTTAATATATATTTTTTATTGATTTTATTACCCTCAGAAGCATGTCTCCTGCTTTAGTGCTCTCCCAGGTGGCATTATTCTTAGGCAAGCTCTTTCTCGAGAGAAGAAAAGAGGAGCAGAAATATGCTTTCTGGCATTTCTAAGCTGCCTAATTCTCACCATTTAGGATCCCAAACACAGACACTCGCTGCTCCAGTGTCTTTGTCAGTTTCATAATTCATACAAGTGACTATTTCATATCTGTATGACTAATACTATATCTAGAAATTAGAAATTCATCAGTGAATGTGACAAAGTCCTTTATCCTCATAAAGTTTAAATATTTTCTCGGGGGAGACAGATCCATAATAATAAAAAAATGAGGTAATTACAGGACAAATTAAAAAATGGTAAGTTCTAAGTTAAGAGAAAAAATAAAGCAGAGGATGAAAAATGCCAGGTTGCAGTATTAATTAGGGGCCAGGTAGGCTCCGTTGAAAGAGTGAGACAGAACAAAGGTTCAAAGGAGATGAGGGAGTGAGCTATGTGAATAACTATTGGGAGAGCATCCAAACAGAAGATGCAAAGGCCCTACTACAGGTGAACTGATAGTGTTTTTCAGGAACTAGAAGGAAACTGGTGTGGCTGGAGAAGAAGGGAAAAGGGAGAGAGTAAAAGGAGATGGTTGTGAGGGGCAAATCATTTAGGATCTCATAAGCCATTTTAAGGACTTTGGCTTTACTCTGTATCAAATAAGAATTCACGCAGTGTTTCAAGTAGAAGAATGGCATCATCTGAATTATTTTTTAAATCCATCTGGCTGTGTGTTGTGCATTGATTTAAGTGGATAAACATAGAAGCCAGTTAGGAGGGTATTGCAGTAATTCCGGTAAGAAATAATGGTGGCTTGACCCTTTATTCAACAGTGATAGAAATTGAAATGTAATCCTGATGAAAAGTGGTCATATTATGAATACATTTTGAAGAGAAAGTGAAATGGATTTTTTGTGTGTGTGTGGTGGGAGAGTTACAAAGTAATCAGATATGATTTTATAATTTTCAGCCTGAATAAGTAGAAGTAAGAAGTTACCAGGAACTGAAATTGAAAAGGCTATAAGAATTTTAAGTACTGGAGGAAGATCAGGAATTTTGTTCTGGACATATTAAATTTTAGTTGTCTAATAGACAGCCAGATAGAGAAATTGGGTAGACAGTTGAATATATAAGTCTGGAGTTTAGGACAGAGTTCTGGGCTGGAGACATAAATTTAGGCATCATCCACATATAATTCATATTTAAAGACTGGATAAGATCAGCACAGGAGTAAGAATAGATAGAGAAGTGATCAAGAACTGATAATTCCAACACAGAGGTTGAGGGAGGAGGGGGTAGAAATAGAACAACAATGATGCAACTGAATTGAAGTAGGAGGAAATCCAAGAGAATGTGGTGTGGTAAAAAACAGATAATGAAAAGTATCAAGAACAAGGAAATGGTCAATTGGAACAAAAATCTCTCTAAGTGGTTGCAGTTAGGGCTAACAATTGGCTATTAGATTTGGCAGCAAGATGGCCACATTGACAGGAATGAGAGCAATTTTGGTGGAGTATCAAACTCTAATGACCTCTCCACATACATTTAATAGATACTATAGAGACTAGGAATAGGGGACTACATGGCAGTAACTAGAGCAATTATTGAGTGTTACTGCAAAAGAAGCTGGTGGTAGATAAGAAATCAAGAGGAAGCTTTTTCATTTCTTCTGATAGAAATAACCTTATGTGTATTCTGTAATGACAATTACAGAAATATGAAAAATATGACATTGTAGGAACTAGAAGGGAGAGTTGTTTGAGCTATTTCTTTGAGAAGGTAAGAGGGGGTTGAATCTGCTATACATAGGGAGGGATTGGCTTAAGCAGACAATGTTATTCCTTTACAGAAACAAGTGAGAAAGCAAAGTGTGTGAGTGCAGAGGCAGTGTATGAGGTTAGTTGTAGGGGATGGTAATTGCCATCTGAAAGCTTTAATTTTCTCAATGAAGAAGGAGGTGAGAGAGGATGTGTTGAGACTAGAAAAGAGAAATTGGGAAATAGTTACCAGAGTGGGAAAATGAAGAGACCTGGGACATTGTGTGATGACTGGCTGTATTAAGTACACTCTTGAGGTTCCTAGTCATAAATTTAAAATGAGACTAGTCATCGGATGGTGTGTTTTCCTTCAACTCTATTTAGCTGCACAGGTACAGGTACAGAGTGAGTATATCATTGAATCTAACTGGAGTTTCAACCTTGCCAAATAAGTTTAAAATTCCCAGGGCACATGGAATATGTTTAACTTGTCGAAAACAGGTAAAGTTGAAGGAATTTTAAACCTCTTGGGTATCATATCAATAAAAAAAAGTGTCTTATTCCTAAGTACTTATTTACCTAGGGATTTTTAAGGCTCCCACATATCTGGCAAGAATTCAGCAGCATATATAATTGTGCAGTTGAGCTTTGAAAGTTTGTGTAATGGCCAAGTAATTGAAAGTTATTTACAAGAGGTTAAAAAAAATACTGAACTAGTACATTTTACTATGACAAACAATTCAACATCCTATTGTTGTGTCAGCATAAAATGTAGTTAAATAAACAGCTGTCATTTTCATTTACTGTTAGAAGGGTCTATGTTTTGTTCCCCAAGTAAAGTGACTATTTATTTTAGGCAGATACTGGGTCTTATTTTTTGTATTCCCTACTGAACTTAGCATAAATTATCTTTAAAGCATGTTTTTCAACTGGAGTAACTTCTACGTATTAGCTAAACAAAAGAGTTTAAATTTAAAGTCTGTTACTATCTTATTTCAATAACTTAAATATAATTAAACAATTTTCCACATACAGAAAATACTTTGTTTACAAATAAGCTACATTACCAGGAAAGGGCCTTATCTATTCTGGTCTTAAAAAAACACACGCACACACACAAAAAACCCCACTAAGGCAGGTTTTTAAGACTGAAATATAAATCCCTGAAAATATAGCATTTATAATGGAAATGTTGACAGACCCATAGCCATAGCAGTGCTAGCAGGCGCCGCTCTAATACTGAACATCACCAGCCAATTTGCCTCTTCATTCATGTCTGTTGCTAAGTGTCTAGTTACTGTAAATGCTTTAGATTTTGCATAATTTATGTAAATTATTAAACACCTGTTCTCTTCCCAGAAAACAAAGATATGGAACAGTCTCCTTCGTTTAATTGATTCCTGGCTTGAGTTGTCATTGTTTCCCCAGCAACTACAAGGCAGTTGTAGTTCCCTAATGGTCAGATATCGTTGGAAAGACACAGATGTTGAGAATTGATCTTTCAGACACATATATCTGTATAGCTTTATGTGTGGTTGGGTGAGCATATAAATGAAGAAATGAAAATGTCATTGTTTCTCCTGAATGCATTTAGAACAGAATGTGTGTGTTATCGATAATACTTAATTGCAAAGCACTTTTACTGTTTTTTTCTACATTAATTTTTTATACTTTGATTATCACCCTTAAACTTAAAAATTCTAAAAATGGGTCATATTTTTTCTTTAATGAGGCAATCCATACTAGTTTCTGAATTCTTAATTCAATTGATTTTCTTCAAAGATTTTCAAACATTTAATTCAAGAATCGTACTTAAGATATAGAAAAAAATGTAGTCACTGAAGCCTATTAGAAAAATATATGTTTTCAT
Source organism: Myotis lucifugus (assembly GCF_000147115.1). NCBI lineage: Eukaryota > Metazoa > Chordata > Mammalia > Chiroptera > Vespertilionidae > Myotis > Myotis lucifugus. The sequence goes on from NW_005871073.1 coordinate 6,692,054, forward strand.
TAAATCATTAATTGTTATTATTACCCTCCTTATTTTAATGCCAAAACATTCCTGAATCAAAATAAAATTGGAACCCTGCCCGGTGTGACTCAGTGATTAGAGTGTGGACCCATGCACAGCAGGGTCATATTCCTGGACAAGGCCACACACCTGGGGTGCAGGTATATGTCAGGTCTCCTGCTGAAGGCAAACAATCCGTGTGTGCTCTCTCACATTGATGTCTCTCTCTCTCTCTCTCTCTCTCTCTCTCTCTTTTCCTCTTTTTATCCCCCTTCCTCTATCCATTCCACTCTTTCTAAAAACAAATAAAAATCAAATATCCTTGGGCGAGGATTAACAAAAATATTATAAGAATAATAAATAATAATAATATTGGAATTACCTACAGTAAGCCCCAATTCTTGGAGTTAACAAAAGTTTGAACTCAAAGTGGCTGTAGTCAACCTAAAAAGATGAAGAAGAGGAAAAAAGAGGCACATTGACAATGTATGTAACACATTTAATGCAGATAAGTTAAATGCATTCAATTTTTTTTGAGATAAATAACTATCCAATGTAGTAGATATTGCATGGTAAAAATCTAGGCATTTAACTTAATATAAATTTAATGTGAGTCCATTGCATAAGGTGGGTAGCTAATGAAATGAAATTAGATGCCTAGTATATGGCAAGTAGGCTGTGTATCAGTCATTTTTCACTAAATAACAGACAACACACAATTTCAGTAGCATTCAATAAGCATTTATTTCTTGTTCACATGTTTGTAGCACAGCTGGGTTCATCTTATCTAAACTGGTCTCTGTCCTCTGGACTTGATTCCATGCTGTGGGATGGGCCCAAACCTTTTCTAAGTGTATCTCATCAACCTTGAACTATTGGGGTTACAATGCATGAACTTCTCATAGTCAAAAGCAGGAGCACAAGTGAGTCAGCCCCCCTGAACAATCATGTATCAAGCCCCTGCTCACATATTATCTGCTAACATCTTATTGCAAAACAAGTCTTGGGCTGTTGCCAAGCCCAACATCAATGGGATAGGAAATACGTTCCTCTAATGAAGAGAAAGAATAAGAGAGTGAATATGTGCTGAACAAAATTTTATTCATCTTTAGGCAGCTGTTATTATCATTTTAAATGTAATAATAAACTGAGGCTACATTAATAGATGTTTAATCCATGTTCAAAGGGAGCATGTCTAGTCCAGTAGTAAAAGAAAGAATTCAGCTATTTTAATGGAATTTACCCTATTTGTGGGGCCCACAAAGAGTATATGCATGTAGTATGATTATTTGTATGTGTGTGTGTGTGTATGTGAGTGTAAAGAGAGAGAAAGGTTTTTTTCAGAAGTAATCTTTAAACTACATTACTATCATTTAAAAAATGTTCTCAATCCATGACTTACATGGTTATGGTCTCTCTACATAGTTTCTCCAATATGATCCTACACAATGTCCCTCTTCCCAGCCACTATATTTGATTGACCAGAGGATAATGCCTCTACAAAGCTGCACCAATCAAATCATCTAGGTTGGTCACCTGACAGAAGGACCAGGTACATATTGGTGCTAGCCATGTACTGCAAAGATTACTTCTAAGAGAGAAGTAAAGCCCACAACGGAGAGACTCTGAGGTGAGAAAAGATCTGCCTGTTTCTGGTTTTCGGATCCTGGTTCTCTCTCTGATGAAGCTTAGCCCTTCTTGGGCTTTGTGAGTTAACCTAGTCCTCTTCCAATTAATTGATCTTACTGAGGCCAATTAAAGTAATATTCTATTTGTTACATCCAAAATAATCTTGGTTCAAAGCAGGAAATTCTTAAGTTTAGGTTTCACAGAAGCATATCAATAACTATCAGTGAAGCATAATCAAATGATCTCTAAACTATTTTCAGTTATAGTGAGCACATATATCAAGGATAGATATTAACTCATATTTCATCTACAGTCTAAATACATATTGATGTACTGAGAGAAAGAAAAAAAATTCTAATTAGCAAGGAGCCTACGTGCTCTTTGAGTCAATGACCACCAATTAGTAGGTAGAAAAGCATTTGATTTCCTTCCTGCTCCATCCCAATGGGTCTACCTGAATCATAAGAGATATACAGTTGACCCTTGAACAATGTGGATTTGAACTGCACATTCCACTAATATGGGGATTTTTTTTTTTACCCAATATATCCATTCAGGCTTTTGTATCTGCGAATTCAACCAACCTGGAATAGAAAACTATTTTCAAGTTCCTAACTGTGGTTTCCCAACAGCACATTCCCTACCACAGATTTTAAAAAATACTGGTTTTCAATCTGCAATTTGTTGAATCCCTGGATGGGAAGGGTTGACTGTAGAGTGGAATGTTTTATGGGATTTTTGACTGTGCCAAGCTCAGGTCCTAACCCACCGCATTGTTCAAGGGTCGACTGTGTTAGCTTTTAATGTGTGCTCTCCTGTCTAATATACAAGGGCAAGGAACTCCAGGAACTTTATAACTAGTTCCCCCCACTGATGGAAGGAAAGCATATCTAGAAATTACATAAACAATAAGAAATCTGTGATATTTGAAACTTTCAAGGGCTACTTTGCCCTTTTTCTAATAGCCATGTAAGTCCTGTCAATAAATTTTTCACTTGGATAAGGTCACCTGTGAAGTTACAGCCTGTTTTAATCTAGAATATAATTTTACTAAACACTGTCTTTTATAATTACTGATAAGGTTTTTTTTATATTTACAAAATAAATGCTTTAGTTTATTTTTAAGTAGGCATTGTGTAAGATCAATTTTAATTTTCTGCTTACAGTATGCTTATCAGTTGGAACATAGAGAAAAAGAAACAAAAAGATTTTTCTGTAAGTATAAGCAACTTGAGGACTGTATTATTTAATTTTCTGTATCTTCTTCTATAGCTTCTTCTGTAGAATCTTTCTATAATGTGCCTACAGCTAACCAATATGTGTTTCTGAGAAAGTAAAAATGTTTGCAGAAGTACATTTTTAAAATTAATTGCAATTACTTCTTAAATCTCTCGTTTTCACCTCCACCATTATTAAAATTTTAAGGTTTAATTTAATTTTGCTTAAGCAAATTGCAATAGAAATGATTCAGCCACCCAAAGAATGCATTCTGGGGAATAGAAGCTCACAGTTATTTGTTCTGAGATGTAAGTGTGCCTTAGAGGAATGCTTTAGAAACTGCTTGGGTTTGCCAGGTGTTCTAACTCAGATAGACTAGCGTGACATCTAAACACATTGCCAAATGAGGACTTCTCTATTAGTGGCTCTCCATGGTGCACTGCAGCACAATACAAATGGTTGCCTATAAGAACAAAGCAAACTATATTTGCATGAGTTTCATCTATATTAACAGAAGTGTATTTTGTCAGGCTATGTTCTCAGTAATGCCAGCAGATTGCATGCAAAGATTATGTTAAATTTAGGAAATATTTCCTCCCATGAGAGTCAAGAGGTTACATACTTAAAAAAAATGTCTTGGTTATTAAAGCTATCTGGTTTTATTACCATATTTATTTTCAGTTAGAAGAGCTGACTCTCATGTCTGTAATATTGTCAGAAATTTTGACTTCTAGTACTAATCCCCCTGTAGACTATATGGAGAACTTGTGCAAGCCACTTAATATTTCCTTTCTCTGAATTGTATCATCCCTCAAATGGGAATAATACAATTTATCATTTATACTGTGCTATGAAGAACAATGTGGACAAACTTAAGTATAGAAAATACTAACAATCATAAGTCACTAGAGGCCCAATGCACGAAATTCATGCAAGAGTAGGCCTTCCTTCCCCCAGCCGCTGGCAGTGGCTTCCCTCTGGCACCAGGAACTCGGGCTTCCCTCGCAGCCCCAGCTTTGTCCAGAAGGTCGTCCAGAAGGAGGTCCGGTCTAATTAGCATATTACCTGTGTGTGATATAGAGTTTGCTCTTGTGAGTTACATGAGTTGATTTTATTATTTGTCCATAACTTTTAGAATGAAAGAGTTAAAAAGTACCATTCAATATGCTTCACCTGATAACCACTGAACACTTTCTCAACATTCCAAAAACTGGTCCATATCAAAGAGTATAAAATGAAGGGGCAATTTTCTATAATTAGTCTGCTTTAGAGATAAAACTTTATGTGGGCAGAGTAAAGTTTTCTCAACTCCCTTTCCTTAACTCTTGCTTCTTTTTGCTTCTCTAAGCAGTAAAGGTAGTGCTAAAATTTTATTGTTCCCTAAATTTAAATCTACATATTCCCACATGGCCCTTACACAGATTAGTTTATGAATGAGCTCAGTTTTTGTTTGTTTTACTCAGGGCATAAAAAGAGATGCACGAATCATTTTATGTTTTCTTTAGATTTCTTTTCTGATGGTATATTTGCAGTTTTGAAATTTTAATAAATAATTAAAGCTCAAGTAGCATTAGAGAAACAATAAGCTAATTATTTTGACCTCATTGATATTCTGCCATTCTTATATAGGTAAATTACACTTCAATATTTTCAACATCCATGATTTTATAATTATAAGCACACATACACTTATAGCTGGTTTATAATTTAATGCTAACCATACAAGTATGCAGGGCTCCAGGGATTAAATAAAGTAGGACAAGAGTCAAAGGAAAGAAAAGAAAACATTGCAAAAAGAAAAATGTCCTTAGACTCCTCATGGCCAAGTCATCAGTGCAAAGGAAATAATTGAAGGACATCAAAGAGAGGATAAAGGCTCTATTCAGCTGAGGTGCATGAGGGAACACCTAAAGACCAGGTAACTCTCCAAGTTGAAGCCAAATTGGAGTTTTATAGGGTCAGAGGAAGAGAACACTCCACGTTCTTATGGTTTGGTTCTGAAGGAGTTCAGACTAGGCGTCCCCAAGATGTGCTGCATTGAAATGTGGATTATTTTGAGCTAAAGGCAACTGAGATTCTGTAAGGTCAAGAGAAACTTTACTTCTCCCTTGAAGAATTTAGTTTGGGGCCTTGCCCATATTAAGAGTTATAACCCAAAATAACAGTCTGTAATCTCTTTATAGGGCAGGGAAAATTTGTAATTACTAAATATCTGCTCTTCTTAATGTCCTTCAAATGATGTTCCTCCTCTCTGATACCTTAGGGCAGTGGTTCTCAACCTTCCTAATGCCGTGACCCTTTAATACAGTTCCTTATGTTGTGGTGACCCCAACCATAAAATTATTTTCGTTGCTACTTCATAACTGTAATTTTGCTACTGTTATGAATCATAATATAAATATCTGATATGCAGGATGTATTTTCATTGTTACAAATTGAACATAATTAAAGCATAGTGATTAATCACAAAAACAATATGTAATTATATATGTGTTTTCCGATGGTCTTAGGCGACCCCTGTGAAAGGGTCATTCGACCCCCAAAGGGGTCGCGACCCACAGGTTGAGAACCACTGCCTTAGGGCATCTTTCTTTCCTTTTTTCTTGGCTCAGGATGTCATAATACCTTATTTTACCTTTCTGTCTCTGAACCTCTCCTGAATGTGGGGTCTCTGACTCTTTCATGTATGTGGGGTTCTCATATGTATGTATGTATGTGACTAAATTTGGTTATTTTCCTTGGTAATCTGTCTCATATAGATTTAACCATTGAACCAGCCAAAAGAGCCTAGAAAGATAGAGGAAAATGTGTTCCTTCCTCACAGCTTAAATTGCACTTTTTGTCTCTAAGTGCTCTGAAAAAGTGTGGTTACAATAGATGGTGATTATCCCTACCTCTTTCTTGGTATTATTGTTATAGTTCTGTACTAATAACTGCCACCATACTTCTTTCAAGACTTGTTATTTGCAAGCCTTGTTGATTATTGACTGGTCAAGATTCAGGGAGCAAATGGTAGCAAAAACAAGAAATAAAAATATGGGAAAAGGGCAGGGAAGGAAGAAAAAAATGGAAGAAGTTAAGGGTTGAAGGTTAGGGAAATTGTGGACTCTGCCATGTCTAATCTAATTCTTTTACAGATCTTTTGTTAAAATTATGAATTTCTTTGTCATCAAATTAATGATCATTTGGGGTATAAGAAAATAAGTTAGGAGGCAGAGAAAGGCTATGGAGTTTATAAATTCTTTGAATCTTTCTCCAAGATTGTATTTTATAGCCCCTTTTACTTATACTCTGTAATCCAGATATCAGTAATGCCATTTATTCATAATAGTCATTTGCATAACTAAAGTCATGATACTCAGACATTTATATGTTACAAAAAAGGCCCAGTTCTAGACATCCATTCTAGAGAAGTTACTATATGATAAGACAAGCAATTCAATTACTAAAAAAACACATTTCCTCTCCAAAAGCATTAGAGAAACAATTCTTCCTCTTCCAATTATGGTAAATTTTAGTAGTTTGAATAGATTAGAATTCACATATGGTTTCAATAAATCTGAATGAAAGAGCAGAATGGAATGGATTCATTAATGACATTGGAATGAACCTTTTATAATTTGAAAGTTAACAAGGGTCTTATTGGCATCCAGTCTTACACTCTAGAGCTCAAAGGATGGTTTTATCTACATTTTGTTAAATAACAAAAATTCTAATTCAACTGAGTAAATTTAAAGATCAAATTGACTTTATTCAGTGATTCATGAATTGGGCAGCGTTCCATGTAGCAAACAGTAAGGAGCTCCAAAGGGCAGTACAAAATGGAAGATTTTAATGGCAGAGAGGGAGCAGAAAAAGGAAATTACTAGCAAAGAATGCATTGTTTCAGGCAAGGTTAGCCTCCTAGGGGGAACAGTAAGGGTTTATCAGGAGGATTATCTGTCTAATGCTGACCAGGTAATTCCACATTGACTGGTTAAATACTATATACCTAGGAAGCTCAAACTGCAATTAGATTAAGGATTAAATCTTGGTTTGCTGATGTGGGCTTGGCAAAATTGCATCCATTTGGGGTCTATTGCTTCTTTTTAACAATTGTAACACAATGTTTTAATTTACAAAAAATCTTCTACAACTATCTCTTTTTTTGGCCCAGTTATCTTTGGAAGAATGAAAGGTCCTTGGCATCAATTTCTATTTTTCTCCTATATTGCCAGTAGATACTGAACTGATTGTTTCCAGAATAGTCTTTCTTGTCTTCTTTCAAAATGTTGCTTTATAACTCATTATGGGCACTTCAATTTTTTAGGACCAAAACATGACCAAAATATTTGGAACCATTATTAGTGTTTACCCAAACAACTTTGTCTTTGCTTGATTTCATCATTATAAGAAATAATGTTTTTCCCCTAAATATTACATTAATCATGCTGGAGTGTGTTGACTAGTTAACTATAGAAATTATCTCAATTCTATTCTTGTTTAGAATAACTAGACATTGAACCAGAACCTCTCTGGAATTCTTGCTGTTTCAGAAAATGTATGAAAAAGATAGTAATTTAGCAACATGTGCCTTATAATTAGCTTAATTGTTGTCAGCATGTAGCTATAAACCAAATACCAATTAGTCCTATTTATATATTCATTGGCTTTTCTGGTTATCTTTGAGTTAAAGTTTCTTATTTGTGCAATTTAGAGCCCTCCCAGTGTGCAAGAGAAAATGTTTTTTATACATTTCAAATGTGTAAATTAACTGTATATTTAGTTTCACTATGTAAATGAGCTGAGCTGATACATTTTTATTAGCAAAAGGCAGGTTTTGTAATTCTTAAAATTCAAAAATGTAGGGAAGTAATCTGTGATATGCTTCAACAGTCCACCAATGATGGTTAGGTATTAGAGATTCAGTTACTGTTTAACAATCATTTCATCCCTATAGCTTCTTGTATTTTAAAAAAGCCTATTTTTCAAATTGAAGAAAGAACAGTCTACCAAAATGCTCCATGCTCCATATTAAGACAGGCAGAGAGAGAAAGCATACATGCTGAGAGAAGTACACTATTCTGAAAGAGATTCAAATATATATGGAGAAAGGCACCATAAGCAAAGTAATTCAGATACAAACAAAGAGATCCATGAACATTCAAAGAAATACACATATTCAGAAAAAAAAGAGAACATATTTAGGTCCAAAACAACAGATTCTAAATCCTTATAGAAGTGTAAAAAATGTTCACCAAAGTCTTTTTCCTTATCTCTGGCAACAAAAATCATATTTTCCAACCTGGATGGCATATGTAGTCATATGACTGAGTTTCAGATAATGGAATGAGAGGTAATGATTTCCATTTCCATGGTTTGCCCATAATGACATCCTAAATGCCTTTCTCCTCTGGCTGAGTAGATGAAGATAAGGTCTATGGTGACTTTGATAGCTCCTTGTTAACCTGTGTAGAGGAGGAAAAATAATACTTCCTCTACCCTTCTAGATTCTTGGCTGAGATCCCTCTGTAATAAAAAGACAGATTAACAGGAGAAAATCAAATAGAAGTTGAATAACACTGGGCATATATCTCGTATATGCATGGGAGATACCCAAGAATACTGAGTAACTCCTCAAAATGGCCAGAAACACACTAAATAACATCTCTCCATAAAGGCAAGAGAAAATATCGGGAAGGAGGGAAGCCAGTGATGGAGGTTGCCCAGCACAGCACAGAGTACAAGGGAATGGTTGTTATGCAGATTGTGTCAGCAGCCTTCTTAGTTGCTGAGAGTTTCTAGAGGTTGCCTCATCCTCCTCTTCCTGGTACAGACAGGAGACACCTTTAAGATGGAGATTTTCCTTGTAAATGTCTCCTTCAGAAGGGTGATTTCTACCTGGTTTCAGAGATTCTTCGATGTCTGCTGTTTCTTAAAAATAATCAGCTCAGATAATTCTTATGTCAAAGTGGCATATTTGGGGGTAACATATTCTGCTTCCCTTCTCCTGGATCCCTGGTTTGGTACTGAGCTCCTCCTGACTCCCTTGCCATCCACCTTGAACTGTTAAAAGGAGAGAGAGTCTTTCCATGATAGTTGAGCCATTATACATCTTGATCTGTTACTTGGGCCTAGCAGGCTTGAACTGAAGCAGAGAAAGAGATACAAACCTCAAGGACCCTTTCCAGTTTCTAGTCGACTTTCCCTTTTCCTTTAAGGATTATCAGAAAGTACTGAGTTGAAGAAAATGCTTGCTTTAGTGGATCTGACTTCAGCTACCATGAAGTCTTGGATTATAGGCCAAATACTGGGACTTAATGAAAAAGATAGGATAGTATTGTGTAACTAGCACTGGACTAAAAATTAAAAATTACTATTTATATTTATGGTACTGTACTTCCCAGATAATGACATAAACAAGTGATGTTTCCTAACTAGACCTCCTTTTATTTCCACTTCAGTGAGATGTGAACATTTTGATTAAATGACCACCAAATCTCTATCATACTGTAGTTATAATTCTGTGATTTTATAATTCAAAAGGGTTCAAACTACTACAGAGATTATTTATAAATTAAAGAATAAAATTAGAAAAGGTGAAAAATTATATCATAGGCTTTTTTTTCCTTGTATTTTCTCTGGGATTTTTGAAACTTGAGCTCTATTTTTTATGTAGTCCTGAGCGAGTACCTACCTTTTTACTGTCTTGTTTATGACAACTCAACACTGATTGGGCAATATGAACAATTCCTAAAATTATTTTGAAATCTAATGCACCATGGCACTGAAAGATAGTGTTAACCTCCAGGAATACTGAATATACTGGAAACGTTCTTAAACATACCTTGCTTCTCTGAACAAAAGAATAATGTAGAAAACTATCTGGGTTTTACAGGATCTGTATGATCATAAGCAAGTTGCTGAACCACTCAGAATGTTATTGCCTTCAACTGTAAATGGGAATTATCACTGGCCTCCTGCTGTTGTTACCAGGATTAAAGGAGATTTGAAATGTGAAAGTTCCTAGTTTAGCCCTTGCCATGCCGTAGCCTGTGTGCACGTGTGTTGCCTGATTCCCCATGTTACTGTGCAGTGTAGAAAAAGTGTGTTGCACAGAAGGCCAAACTTTGGCCCACTTTCAAGCCATCGAGAAATATTCAGGATGCTTAACAGGGACGTAAATATTGGCAGAACATGCAGGTTGTGGCAGAAAACAAACCAGAGATAGATCATGTAAAATGAACACTAACCATGATGAATACTTTCTTGGAATTACATTATTTATGCTTATAGAAAGAATGAAAAATAATTGCTTTTATTATTTTTTTAATATTAAGCAAGTGTTTGCTTTCAAAGTAGTGAAGGTCATTAATCTTATAATTGTTATAGAATTGAATCCTCAGTATCAGACTTTCATGTAGGTTAAAAAAAAAGTCAAAGAGACTACATCATGTATGTGCCCAAGCCATCTACAGAACTAAATGTAGAAAGAAAATCCACATATAGAGCCAAACACAAGTTTGTCTGGCTCCAAAGACCTATTTCTTTTTACTACAGGACATTAACCTTTAATAATAAAGTCTACAACACCTCCAAATCAGTGTGCTTGAATTCACCAGCTCTTACTGTACTCCCCACTCCTGTCAAGTGAGCTCATATATTAAAACTCAGAAAAACAAATACCAGGGTGGGGGTGCAGAGGTAGTCTAGCAATTTATAAGTTTACTAATCCTCTCTAAGTGGCATTTTGCATCGTGAAAGACACAGTTGTCTCAGACTACGTAAATGTGCATAGTTATTGGCAGAAAGTGTGGAGATAGTGGGAGGACTCTGATGTGTGGTTAAGTCAAGTAGAGCATGGTTAGCATAGAGAACAAACAAGAGAAACTTTGTTGTGACAGTTCCCCTTCATGTTGTCATTTGGTTCTTGTTAGTAAAAATCTGTAAATGACATCTGTTTATCCATTTGTGAACAATACACAGCCAAATTTTGTGCGGAGTTTCTCTGCAAAGTCCCCTGAAGGAAAACTCCTTGTAAGTGATGATGTGTCAAAAGTCACAAAAAACTGTTAAAATTCTGCTTCTGCTGAGAAAATAGTGTACTTGGTGAATATGTGTGTGAAATGTATTAAATCCAGATGAGAGTGGTATTTCTGTCTCCATTAGCAACAAACACCCAAGAGAATGAAATGTTTAACTTAAAGAAAAGATTGTTTGTGATCAGAATGGCAATTTCCTCGAGAGAAGCCAAAATGCAGACAACTCTACCACCTGGATATGCTTCAAAATTTTAGCCCCCACCATCCTCCTGAAACATTATATGTGTAAAAGTAGATAACTTCAGAAAATGCTTTACTGTTGTTTTGGAAAGAATTTCTTTTTTCTTTTCTTTTATTTTCTTTTCTTTTCTTTTCTTTTCTTTTCTTTTTACAATTCTTTCAGGAATTGTTATTCCTAAAATTTGCAGGAATTATCATCATCAAAACTACAAATAAATCTTCCTTTTTTATCATGGGTAATTTTAAAATACTCTTGCACCTTTGTCTCACTTCAGCAAAGTTCCTATTTATTCACCATTTGTGTACCAAAGGGCTCTATGCTTAAATCAGGAAAAGTGCCATGTGCTTATCTGTTGTATGCTTCTACTAGGAGACTTATCAAAGCATTCAACCAGGGGAAATGTGTGGGTATGCATCATGACTGAAATGGGTGTTCCTATGTACATGTATATAAAATCATTGAGATATTTTGATTGACAACTTGTGGAAATAGAAAAACTAAAAAGGACAATAACAATATTATGAGATAAATATATGCTAGTTATTTCAGCTATTATTTGCTGGTGGCGGCAGGGGGGTGGGCGGTGGATTGCTTAATAGCTTAAAAACTATGAACAATTTTATTTGCTCACAATTCCACAGATCAGCAATTTGGGCTGAGACCAGCTGAACATTTTTCTATTGGTCTCACCTGAGATCACTCAAGAAGTTGCTATCATTAGACAACTGAACTGGAATTAAATGACCCAAGATCAACTGACACATCTAGTGGTTGGTGCTGGCTGTTGGCTGAAGCTCTAAGGGCAATGGGGCCATTGCCCCCCTCCCCCACCCATATTCAGTAAGCCTGTCCGTGCTTCCTCATGTGGCAGTCTCAAAGGAGCTAAAACAGAACACATGCCAAAGTACAAGTGTTTCCCAAACCTCTGCTTTCTTCCAGTTTGCTAATTGGCAAAGTTTGTCTAGTGGCTAAGCCTGGGTTCTTAATGGAGGGGCAGGAATGCCACATTGCAAAGGGACATTATTCATACGGTGGCAGTTCGTCCTCTAGTCAGAAAGTATTTACATCCCCCCTGTATGCAAAATATCAGCAACTCCATGCAAAGAGTGACTCTTCTTTTTTCTCTGTTGCACTTAGTGATCGGCACTGCCCACATTAATGTCCTCAGGACTCACTTTTCCTTTATTGCAGTAAGGTTCTGTGCTTCCCAATGCTTTTTTTTTTTTTTTACAATTCTCTTAGCTTTACTTCCTCAAGAATGTTTTTCTTCTAAAACCATGAAGCCTGTCAGACCAGGCCGCATTGAGCCCCCTGTCTGTCAGTGAGCCTCACCCATGGGCAGAAACACAGGTGGCTGATATCAATTATCACATACTCTTCTGGACTTGTTTTGTGCTTGGCTATCCAAACGTGGTCCACCCAGCACAGCCTGGTGTCCTACTGCTATGGCATCTCTCTGCACTGCTCAAAACCTCGGCATGATTTTTTACATCTCTCTTGACTCTTGTTAGCTATCATCTGAAATTCTCTAGGAACTCTTATTTATCCTGCTCTCAAGAATTCTAACTTCAGCTAGTAATAGATAGAAGTTAGGCTACAATTGACATTTTAGAAAAAGCAGATTAATGTAGCTAATTTTTTTTCTTTCCACACTTTTTCTTTTCTCAGTAATAATAAGGTAAGGGATGGAAATTCATACTTAATATGCAAAATGTCTTGCTGTCATTTAGACAATCACTAAAAACAAGTAAATAAGACCAATTTGCACATTTAACTTAGCACCAAATATGTCCTATTACACTAGGATCCAGAACACTAGTATCAGATGTGGACGAGCCCTGTTTATTTTAGATGCCTGGTAGCAGAGAGTATTGGCTGATCCATGGAAAACTCTAGCGCTTAATCCTTCTAAACTCTTCTAGACTGAACTCTTGAAATGATCAAATGTGTTCCTGCAAGTGCTCAGACAAGACCAATGTATAGAAAGTAGCATGGCTAAGGATACCCAATTGAAATAGCTGCAGACTCACCTGTTCCTGGCTGCTTCCTTTCTGTTAGATAGAATGTACTGCAAAAATGTCAAATGGAAACAGAGCTGTTTTACTAAAAATTCAAGCAAATCTCAAGATTTATCCAAGTTTGAAGGAGCCTGAGCCTGTATTTGAAGGTACGATTATCTGCATCAGTAGAGGAGTAATATCTGTCAGTGGCTTTCTGGTCACAGGCCCCTAAGGCAGAGGTGGATCCTCATTTGAGTCATATAGTTCCAAGGCCAATACATGACCTTTAACCATGTGTTCACATGGTTGTGGATTTTTGTAAAACTTTCAAAAGTGCTGTTGAACCATAAGTTCATATCTCTTAGCCATCCACTTACACTCCAATATCTCCTTAGTCATACTCCACCTCTTGTCTGATGGTCGTGGTGTGGCACCAGCATAGCTAAGGTGAAGGGAAGTTATGAATCTTTTTAGATTAGGTTGGGAGTTTTGCAGTCACTTCTGTCCAGGGATTGCTTCCTTCCAGATTTGGAAACAATCCCCAAAACAGTTGATATCACCAGTAGTAAGGTATGAAGCCAAATGGATTTTTTCTAAAACTGACAATAAAATATTTTAATCAACAAGGACTGAATTATTTGAGAAAAGATTGAATTATGACTGTTTATAAGGAAAATGATAGGTTAAGGTTGCCATGTGAAGAGGTAAACAAAGAACATGCAGCCAAATGTAGAAAAAAAATGTAGGTAAAATAGGTAGGTAAAGAAATGTCTCGGGCAGCTTATAAATTTAAAAATATTGTTATTTTTCTGGACTTTGTGATTAGCTTTTTAAAAATGTATACTTTTTTATTTTCCAATTTCATATAAAATTTTTTGTGATGTATTTTCTTTTAAAGAGGGTCTACAAGTTGAACATTTCAGGCCCTACAAAATCAGAATCTACCTCTGCCCCCTGGGTACATAGATGATGATAGATAGAAAGTAAATAGATGATAGATGATAGATAGATAGATAGATAGATAGACAGACAGATAGATAGATGAAAGATAGATAGATGATAGGTAGACAGACATCTAGAAAAAGTGAACAGCTCTCTCTAGTTCACTTTAGCTTTTAGGAAATATAATTAGTGAAGGCAGACAACACCCAAACCAATACAAACTTTATGGATTAAAATCAATATTTCAGTGCAACCAGCTTGCACTTAGGAGCTAACTAAGAGCCAGGGAAAAATACATAGTTGACTCATAAATAAAGCAAGCCTCCTAATGGAGTACATGTAAAAAATTAAGACAACAACAACAACATCCCATTTAAGAAAATTAACTGAAGAAACCAATCCCCTTTGTAGAGGTGGTGTATTCTCAGCAAAACCTTGGGTTACATGAATGGGACAGTCACCCAACGCTTTCCCATAATTAGCTCTCTGTGCGCTTAGTGAAGAGGAGATAGATTTAGGAGCCATTTGAATTTGGCGAGTATTTTGTCTGATGATAGATTTATGATTAGGTAAAAATGTCTCAACCAGAATAGTATTACTATTTGGACACTCAATAAAAATCCTAGTCTTTAAAACAGGAATTCAGGTTGAATTTTTTTGTTTGTTTGTTTGTTTTTAAAGGCTCTTTATGATTTCTGTGTTATCACTGGCTGTGGTGTTTCACTAAGGTGTCCACATTGTCTCTCAAGTTTTCAGAAGTTTACAGCCTGTTCTGAAACAACATGCTTTTGGATGAAACCCAACTTATAAAGATGTTCATGAGAAGCTTTTCTTTAATATCCTTGAACAAGAACATTTCAGTTGCTAATACATTTTTGATTTTTTTTAAAGTTTTCTTCTTTTTAAATAAATAAATCCCTGAAAGAGAATTTTCTAAAATCTTAACTACACAGTGTGAGATTAAAAAAGCTCTGAAGATAACAAACCTGTGTTTGCAGGACAGTGTGACTTCTTCTCAAGTGAGAGCCCTCTGTGCCATTGGCCTCACCTCTGAGCCTCATTGTATTCATAGGCAAAATGAATCTTACAATGGAGCCTAAATCTGAGTCCTGTGGTGAGGTTAAAAGTGATCACAGGTAAGAATGTTTTAAGACAGGGCTGTTATGAAATAATTAAAGGCATTGATAAATTCCTTTTCAAACTTATATTGTCAAAAATAATTAAAGTTACCTTGCTGCTAAAATGCTGGTCACAGAATTTTGGTAAAAAGTTTCTATGGGACTAGTAGGAGTGACTAACTATATTAAAAACACAACAGACAGAAACAAAATACATCTGCTAACTCAGATGAATTAGTAATATATATAACACATAACACATAACACATAACACATAACACATAACACATAACACATAACATATAACATATAACATATAACATATAATATACTACAGGCCCGGTGCTTGAAATCATGCACAGGTGGGGTCCGCCAGCCTGCTTTGATGGGGGCCGATCGGGGCTGGGCCAGTGGGAGGAGGAAGGATGCGGGAGGTTGGCCAGCTGGCCCTGTCCCCTATTTGGGGGCCCAATCGGGGCTGGGTTGGCTGGGGGGAGAGGCCACAGGAAGTCGGCCGGTCCCACCCCAAATCAGGGTGAGGGTGTCGATCAGGGGTTGGGCCAGCCTGGGGGAAGGGCTGCGGGCGGTTGGGGGGGATAATTGGGGCCCTGAATGGACCACTTGGCCACCACAGTGTGCGTCATAGTGACAGGTCATTCCGGTCGTTCAGGCGTTTCGGGCACTTGGCTTTTATATATATAGAGAGAGAGATAGATAATATGTAATATTTATATTATAAAAGGCCAGTGGCTGTAATGCTGTAACAACCAAACAAACGGTCACATTGATGGGTCTTGGTGTGGCGGGTCTCAGTCTCACAGAGTGGCGGGTCTGGGGTCCTGCTGGCATGGCGGGTCTGGGGTCTGGGGTCTGGGGTCTCATGCGATTTTGCATGCTGGGCCTCTAATATACTTATCCTATATAATAAAGAGGTAATATGCAAATTTATCATCACTCCAACACACAAGATGGCCGCCCCCATGTGGACACAAGATGGCCAGCAGGGGAGGGCAGTTGGAGACGACCAGGCTTGCAGGGGAGGGCAGTTAGGGGTAACCAGGCCTTCAGGGAAGGGCAGTTGGAGGGACAAGGCCTGCAGGGGAGGGTGGTTGAGGACAACCAGGCTGGCAGGGGAGGGAAGTTAGGGGCAATCAGGCTGGCAGGAGAGGGCAGTTAGGGGTGGTCAGGCTGGCAAGGGAGTGGTTAGGGGGTGATCAGGCTGGCAGGCAGAAGAGGTTAGGGGCAATCAGGCAGGCAGGCAGGCAAGCAGTTGGGACCCAGCAGTCCTGGATTGGAGAAGGTGCAGGCTGGACTGAGGGACACACACACACACCCCCGTGCACAAATTTTGTGCACCAGGCCTCTAGTATAATATATAAAATTATATATAATTTATATAATATATAAAATATTTACATATAAGTATATAATCCTATCTAATAAAAGAGTAATATGCAAATTGACCATCACTCCAACACACAAGATGGGAGGGCAGTAAGGGGCAATTAGGCCTGCAGGGAAGCAGTTAGGTGTCGATCAGGCTGGCAGGGGAGTGGTTAGGGGCTTATCAGTCTGGCAGGCAGGTGAGCAGTTGAGACCAAGCAGTCCTGGATTATGAGAGGGATGTCTGACTGCCCATTTAGGCCCAATCCCGGTGGGTCTCAAATTGGAAAGGGTGCAGGCTGGGCTGAATTTCGTGCACTGGGCCTCTAGTCTATATATATAAAAGGCTAATATACTAAGTGTCTGACCATCGAGGTAATGATGTCACGTAGCAACACCCAGCTTCCTCTCCCTAGCAACTAGCCTCCTTGCAGTTTCTTCAGCCCAGGAACACAACTTGCTTTATAGCCAAGTGCAAACATTTTACACTGTAACCAAATATCTGTGAAGTGTTTTCCCATGCCTCATCTCATTTGATCCTCACAGAAGTCCTGGACTAGGTAGATAGGAGACTCAGTGGATTCCTATTTTCTTTTCATTAGCTGGAAAATGGAGATTTAGAAAGCTTAGAAACTTGACCCAAACAAAAAGAAGTAAGAAATAGTGGACCTTGAAAATGACTTCTGGTTTTCTCACTGTGCAGAATATAGTCAAACACTGCTGCAGTTAAATATTTTACCCTTTGTTCTCTCTGTGAGATCTACAATAATAATCTGCTTCATGTTGATATTTACTGTTGTGTTGCTGACAATTACCTGAAAGAGAAGTTGGGGTGCTTCACTGGGCTGGAAAAAGTTTAGCTAAATCAGAAGGCAGGTCTAATTAAGCAAGTTTATTCTATATCTATAAAAGGCTAAGTTGACTCATGCATGCACAATACATATAAAGCTCTCTCTGGCGCCAATTGCATGTGTGTTTTTTCATCTGTCATTGTTGATCGTGAATTAGGTTGACACTTCTATTATAAAGGGCAAATAGCGATATTAAAATATTTCTTCTAATTCATTTCCTTTCAATGTTCACGAATCCGTGCACTGGGACACTAGTATTTACATATAAATAATACATATGTATATTTCCCCTGTGGTAGAGTTTTATGTTCCCAAGCCAAGCAAATACTTCTCTGAGTTAGTGATGGTTAAGGTAATTCAGAGTAATGGATCTCTCTCTCTCTTTTTTTTGAATTCTTCTAGTGCATTTTGCAATAAAAAGAACAATTAATTCCATTAAATTGTTTTGGAGGGTGGGGGTTGCAATTCAGATTTTTAAATAAAGAAACAAATACCATATCCTACTCTCAAGGACTTGAAAACCATTCTGTGACTTAGAATATCACACACACACACACACACACACACACACACACACAATTTCTATTTTTTTACCTTGGGGGACAGAGAGGAGAAGATGCTTAAAATTTTGTATGTGGTGGAGAAAATGCCAATGTGCTAGTTTTTGCTTTAATTGTTCTTTTTGACTATTATTAATAATCCTGACTTTTCCTTTTCATAAATGAAAGCAACATAAATGAGTTGTTACTATCAAAATTGTAATTTGTATTTTTAGATATAATCTAGTGATTTCACATCTAAACCTTTTTAACAAAATACCAGACATTTTAAATAGCAATATTTTGAAAATCCTAAAGTTGGCTAGGTTCTATATTATTGACTGATAGTGACAACAGCTACATAATAAGAATAGTTAGAGTGCTGTAGCACTGGATTACATATTTTATTATATTATCTTCTGTATTTCTTTAAAAAGCCTTAGGAGATGTCCACTTTTAACATTTTAAAAATGAGAAAACCGAAACTAAGAGGAGATCAATCCCTTGCCATAGGGAGTTGCTGGGAAGCTACTGACTTAAAATTTACATTTGAACTCAAGAACCCATCCTATATAAAAGGCTAACATGCAAATCGACCCAATGGCAGAACAACCGGTTGCTATGACACACACTGACCACCAGGGGGAAGATGCTCAACTCAGGAGCTGCCCCCTGGTGGTCAGTGCGCTCCCGCTGTGGGAAGCCGGGCTCACGGCTGGCGAGCGCAGCAGTGGTGGCAGTAGTCTCTCCTGCCTCCGCAGCAGCACTAAGGACCCCTTAGGTAAGCCAGCAGTCGGACATTCCCCGAGGGGTCCCAGATTGTGAGAGGGCGCAGGCCAGGCTGAGGGACCCCACTCCTGCAGTGCACGAATGTCGTGCACCGGGCCTCTAGTTTATTATATTTTATTCACCATAAGATTATCTGTAAAGAACCCCTCTCTGGGTTATTGTTTGGTATAATAACACTAACATTAATAGTTCATATATTTTAGCTTTCACTATGCCCAGAATTCTATCAAATCCCTTATATATATTATTTTTAAATCAGTACAAAGCCCTATAATTTTAGTACTTTTATTATTATCTCCATATCTCCATGAAAACTGAAGCTCAGAGGTTTCCCTATCAACACCTACATTACGTATTACTAGGTTATGTATGAGATGCCTTTTTCACACAGTTTAGAGAGGAATTGATATAGCATGAATTGAAAGACACCATAGTTTTCCCATAAGAAGTCTCACATTTGGAGCCTTTGGGCTAAGATAGTGTTTAAAGGCAAGTGACAGGTAGTTTTTCTATTAAGTTATTATCACCTAATCCATGACATAACTAAGGCACTTTACTTCATCCAGGGAAGGGACTAATGAAGAAACACTGAAAGTTATTGGTAAGGGATAATCTTACCCTAAAAGGATAATTTAACTGGAGCAAAACAATCAAGTTGTGATATCAAGACTAAGCTAATGTACTTTAAATAAAATGACTAATATGCAGAGGGCAGGACCTTAGTTTTAAGTGCAGTAATAAATACATGAGTGGAGAAAAATAGGTTTAGAGTTGTTTGTATGGAAAAATAATCTATAATAATAAAAGTATAATATGCTAATTAGACCATACATTCTTCCAGTCATCCTTCCAGATGACCTTCTGGACGAAGCCAGGACTGTGAGGGAAGCCCAGGTCTCGGGTGCCAGAGGGAAGCCAGTGGCAGCAGCAGGGGGAAGGAAGTCCTGCTCTTGCATGAATTTTGTGCATCGGGCCTCCAGTGAATAAATAAGAATACAAACATAAACTCTGTGTTGCACATACTCACACTGTCAACCCACTTTTGACCATCCCTGTTTATTCACTTTGGAAGATATCAATAAACTGTACAAAGCAAAATATCTCTAGACTTTCTGTTGGTTGTAATTTTCCAAATGCTAGCCCTTTCATTATTGCTTTGGTCCTGCTATTCCTTTCAGTATGATTAAGAAGTTTGGAGATAAAGCATGTTTTCCAAGAATTGCATGGATTTTACTTAGAGCCACCTCTATGCTTGACGTGAGATGTATAAATTAGCAGAGTTAATACTCTAAGTGCAATAGATATCTTTTCATATGCAAAAGAGACAAGCTCCAGAAAGTCAGTCTTTACAGCAATATACATGCATTAAACAAATCTATATTAAGACAAAGTATCTTTGTCCCCGAGAAATGTTCTAGTGAAGAAAAGAGTGGAAAGTTAACCATTACATTAATAAGCATTATTGCGGTTCATCTGGGGTATATATTTGTTGACACTTCTGAAGTCATAACAATTTTTTCCATGAGCAGACAAAGGGTCTTCTTACTCCAATAAGAAACAGGTTTACCTGTTGAGCTTCTGTTTTCATTCTACTGTTTCTGAGTCTCAAATTTGGTGCTCCCACTCTCACTCAGGCTTTGACACTTTCTCAGGAACCCCAAATGGAGAAAATGAAGACCTTTGGAATCCTGTGTTCTAGGGGAACACAATAAGAAAGAAAGAAAGAAAGAAAGAAAGAAAGAAAGAAAGAAAGAAAGAAAGAAAGAAAGAAAGAAAGAAAGAAAGGCAGGAAGGAAGGAAGAAAGAAAGAAAGAAAGACAACCACTATAGAGTTCTCAAATTAAACTAATCAAACCCAATACATCAGTCTGTCTGTCTTTCTTGTTTCCTGGCTCCTGACCTCTTTTCCTGACACTTGTCCATAGTTTCATAATCATCAATAAACCAAAGGAAGAAGATCAGAAGAAAAATTTGTGAATGGCCACTGTTCTCATCTCCAACTCACATTCATAGTTTAAGTTTTATTTTTAAAACTTTTTTTCTGACAAGATTTCCTCCTTTCTTCTCCAGTGTATTGCCTCAGAGGGCAAGACATGGTCCTTGAATAGTGGTAGTACTAGAGGATTGTGGAGAGAGAATTGGTACCTAACAGGAGAGCTACAGTATTTTCATTCCCATTGTCTTAACAAGCCAAAGAATCATTCTTTTATCATGCCTATATTTCTTGCCTTTCAAATATCTATTCAATAAGTATTTATTTGGCACCAGTACCTGTCAGATTTGTGTTAGTTTCTAGGGATATAAAGATAAATTGAATATGGGCTCTGCTCTCAAGTGTCTTTCCATTTAATATAAATATGCCTTAATACATCCAGCTACACATTGGTTATGGTAGATTATGTTTCCAAAGATGGTCATAATAATATTTTCCATCCTATATGCTCTTTGTCAATGGGGTTTAGCACCCTCATATAAAAATATGTAGCCCAATCAGCATGCTCAGTGGTTGAGCATCAACGTATGAACTAGGAGGTCATGGTTTGATTCTTAGTCAGGGCACATGCCTGGGTTGCAGGCTTGGTCCCCAGTCAGGGGCATGCAGGAGGCAGTCCATCAACAATTCTCGCATCATTGATGTTTTATCTCTCCTTCTTCCTTCCTCCCTAAAATCAATAAAAATATATCTTAAAAAATGTGTAGTTGATTTTCCCTCCCTTTGAATCTGGGCTTGCTCTGTGAGTTATTTTGGTCAATAATATGTGAAGAAAGTGATGTTGCATAATGTTCTAGGCCAGGCCTTAAGTGTCTATCTGGAATACCCTTGTTGGAAAACAGTCACTATTTTGTGAGGAAACCCAAATAGTTAAGTGCAGAGGCCCAAGTGAAGAAAACAGAAGCTCCCAGCTAATAAGTACAACTGAGCTCTCACCCAGATGCTTGTCCTACATGTTGGCCACGTGGATGAGACCAGTTTTGGATTTTCCTGTGAGTTCAGATTCCCAGAAAATACCAAATGAATCAGAATACTTCCCAGGCAACCCACAGAATATGAAATTAACACATTATTGTGGTTTAAGACACTGAAATTTAGGGTAGTTTATCATGCATGCAGCAATAGGCAATGAAAAACAACAAGTATGTAGCTTACATTTTTCTCTAGGACTGGCCTACCATACTTGAATTCAAATAGATGAATAATATACTGTATTTAAGTGAGTAAATATAAATGTTATGTTAGTTCTCACAAAAGCAATTCTATGTAAGCAATCATTTCCACTGTACAGTAGAATGGGGAAGTATTATTTCATTCTTTACTCAACAAGAATCTGGAGGACTCTGCTATAAACCAGGCATAAGTCTTGGCACTGGAGAAGGAAGTAGGACCTCCACCTTAATAATTCTCAGTCTGCCTAGTAAAAAAAGGTGGACAATTGCATTTCAGAAATAAATGATGTGTTACATTGAAAAATGTAGCCGACTCCCTGGATGCCCCATGTTCACATCCCTAGAGCCCACTTCTGAATTCAGCCTCAGTCGCTGGAGAAGTTTCCATGTGTGCTCAGACTCACATTGCCATGGCAGGGACCCACTTCAAGCCCCTGTCACCCATCTCTTCCTGCTTTTTGCCTTAGGGACTTCTCCAACACAATGGAAGCCTCTGTCTGAATGTTTAGGGGACTTAGTAACACCAGGGGCAACTCTAACTAAATGAAGAAAGGCAGGCAGTGAATAATGGAAGCTAGCCTTCATCATTCATATGGGCATTTCTGGAAAACATTCTGCAGGCTTCCTAGAGTTTCCAAAGAAATTAAGCTTTCTGGGCACCCTCAGTAATGCACTCTTATCTAGGCTTTGTTTCTTCCTGGTACCACTCTGCTTTTTCCTTCTCTCTTCACAAATAAACTACCTGCATCAATTCTTGCCTTGGCCTCTGTTTTCAGGTGAACTGAAAACAAAACAATGGACAGTGTGCTCCAGGAACATAGAGGAGGACCACTTGGACTGGAATAAGATAAGCAAGTCATCTTTGGTGTAAAAGTGTGGTCAGCAGAACACATGGTGATTGAATGATGAATTGGCTGAGTGATTAAAGGAAGGAGCTATCATCGTTCTAATCTGAACAATAGGCATGTGTTGACTTTAAATCGGCAGTACCCAAATTCAGGATCCTTTTGGCTATTAAGAAAGTCAGGAGAAGAAAATCAGAGAAAGTAGGATGGTTGAGAATCAGATGAATAAATGCAGTTACCAGATGTTTACTTTAAATTTAAAATTAATGTGGTGAAAAAGTATATAGTTTGTCAAGAGAGTCTATGGAATGGAAAATATTAATAACAAGAATGTCTTATAAATGATGTACTCCCCAAACAGCTGAGTATACAAGATAAATTCAATTTCAAAGCCCTTGTGTCATTAACAAATGGCTCATGCTTGTCTCACTAGGCTTATGGATTCTCCAGGACCTTCTGTGCATTGCCTCACATGGTAAAAATTCATTAACTTCTCTTTCCTATTTTGTTATTGTTTGACCTCTGAATTAATTTGTCTCTGTAGAATTTCCATTGCTATTGTTTTTTTCAGACAAAATTAAAGAGTAAATTCAATTAGAGTGAAAAATGTTATACAACTTCTCACTATTTCCAGTTGTGTTTAGCATTGCTTGTGGGCCAGCAAAAGTAGCAAGGAACCAAGTATTCCATTCGATCAGTAGTTTTCATGTTTTAACAAGATGTTTCATGGAGAGTTGCTTTATTGGTGCAGAAAGCATGATCTAGGGGTTAATTGTTCATTTCAGTTTTAGGGAAAGCTAAATGAAGTAAGTGTGCTCCGGCTGGAGTCCAGTGGCTCAGGGTGGAAATGAACTTCTCTGAGAACAGCCATTTTTCTCCCTCTTGTGTCACTTATAGGAGAAGGCATAACAACTCATCTCATCTTCTCATGTCATTTTGAATTAGCTTTATTCATATGGCAAAGTGTGAAGCGTCAGGTTTGTGAATGTGTGAAGTGAATCAGAAACATACCTGGGCCATGTGTATTTAGAATATTCGATTCAGTTGGCAGGATTTCCATTTGTGAGGAATTTGACCTTAATAGGGATGCTCAACACACAAGTAATATCTACAGATACATTTTCAAGAGTCATGCTAATTGTTATATTACATAAAAACCAAATTTGTCTATTGGACCACATATTTGAAGTTAAATCTGTTCCTACATGTGTATTTTAAAATATATGTCTGTGATAAATTATGTAGTAATCTGTTTTATGATGCTTAAATTAGAATTTCTATAAGTTATTTTCAATATACTTAATCTATTTTTTAAATTCTATTACTTTTCCTCAACATGTTTTGCCTGCTTTCTATTTCAAGCCACATAATAAAAGCATTATTTCTTAAATACCTGTATGCATTTTTCTCTTCGTATATCTCAGCTCTTTCTTAAACATTATTTGTCAGGTTTTTAAAAAAATCTTCCATTTGAGGCATAATAAAGGCTTGATTCTGTAACTATACTTTTCAATGGCTCCAGATTGCCATCAGCTCCAGGGCGAATAGCTAAAACTGCTGTCAATGCAGGGCATTCCCAGAAAAATGTCGTTAGCGGTGGCTTCATTCCTGCTTTTGCCTATTCTGAACTTCTAAATCTTAGGTCAGTAAGAGTTCACCTTATTTAGTGGTCTAAGAATAACCATCATCGCTATTATTACTACCCACTCAGATTTCCCTTCTCAATAGGACTGAATAGGCAGGAATTTTGTTCTGCTTTGTTCACTATTGAATCCCTATTGCCCAGCACAGTGCCTGAAACATAGAAGGAACTCAATAAACATTTTTGAACAAATACATTATAATTAATTGTAGTGTGAAATAGTAACAATAACTATCATTTTATTGATTTGTGACAAATACTCTGTAAAAAAGATCAGACCTTTCCTTCCATTCTCCCCCATTTAATCATTTTTCATTTTTCAATTGCATTTTAATTATGAGCTGTTCAATTGGACCTAGAGCCAACAGAGGGACCCTGTTTTTTGTAAAATAGTTTTAGAACTTCACAAATCTCAACACACAGCTGGCAGACTGAGCTCACCAGTGTGACACTTATCCTTATACTTCCCTCCTTGTAGCTCTCAGAATAACCATCATAAACCTGGTGGCCAGCTGTCTGTGACATTTTTGAAGCATTGGGCATATTTCCATTTATCCCTGCACCCTTTCACACCTCACGTCCCTCCCACCCCTCCCACCACATTCATGCCAGATCTGAATCTGATCCTCTTTAGAGAGTCTTGTGTGCTCTATCTCCCAAATGCCCTGTATGTTGTGATACAATATCACAACATACAGGGCATGAGGTGGGGGACAAAAGTTTACAGCTGTGAGTATGTGAAACACAGATAATTCTTATATTATTATTATTATTATTATTATTTATTAATTATTGTCTTATTTTCCATAAGAACAACTATTAACGTACTTTTCCCCACCCTGTATATGCACTGATACTAATTTGGAGTCTCTCCTAATCAAAGAGCAAGTGTTAGCACTAAGTAAGCGTGGCAAAAGAATAGCCTCTCTCCTGGCCCATGTGTGAGCAGGGTTCTCTGCATGTGATAATGACATTAGAGATGCTTTGAAACTCTGAGTGGGAAGGATATCTAAATGAGGGTAAGACTAGATTATAGTATCAAGTAGACCAAACACACATAATGATCTAAAAATAAAAGAAATGTTTTTCTCACTCAAAATTAATTCTGTTGGTCAGGCTGTTCTGCTCCATGCAGTCATTCTGATGTCTATGATAACAAAGATGGTATTATCTTTTATGGATGATTTTCAAAGTTGCTTGGGAAAGTCTCCATTCCAATTACATGGAAGAAGAAATGAATGACTTCAAGGAATAAGTTCTTTATTGGCCAAAGCTGGAAGTTGCACCTCAATTCTGCCCACATTCAATTGGTAGGAACTCAGTTGTCATGCCTACCACCAAAGAAGGCAGAGGAATATAGTCCAACTGAAAGCCCTTTAAGAAGAAAGAGATTGTGCTCTAGCTAGTTTGGCTCAGTGGATAGAGTGTTGGCCTACAGACTGAAGGGTCCTGGGTTTCATTCCAGTCAAGGGCACATGCCCATATTGAGGGCTTGATCCCCAGTAGGAGGTTTGCAGGAGGCAGCCGATCAATGATTCTCCCTCATCATTGATGTTTCTATCTCTCTCTCCCTCTCCCTTCCTCTCTAAAATCAATCCTATATAATAAAAGCCTAATATGTAAATTGTCCCCTCAGGTGGTAGTTCAACCAGGAGTTCGACTGGGAGATTGACCACTCGCTATGACGTGTACTGACCACCAGGGGGCAGCGTGGACCATGGCGGGTGTCAGCAACAGGCTGCAACCTCTCAAGGGCTACCTGGGGGTGGGGGGTGATGGGGACGGAGGTGTGGTGAGAATGTGGGGTGTCCACCAAGCTCGCTCTCACTCCCCCTGTTACCCTCCACCAGGATGCCAGGACTTGCACGCTGGGGAAGCCCCTGTGCTCAGGTGCCGGGCACCTGCGTGGGGCCGGTCGGGTTCCCTGTGGGTTTGCACAGGAATCGGTCTGAGACACCAGCTGGGGGAGAGTGCGCTGCCCGCCCAGCTTCCGAAGAACAGCTGGGCAGCCCAGAGCCCCATGCTGCATCCCGGCCCACAGTGTCTGGCTGCGCTCACTGCTTCTCCACGTGGGGACTCGGTCAACTTGACTCAGGTGGAGGGGGGCATGCGGTTGCTGGGGGCCCAGGTTGCTGCCCAGGGCCCAGAGATCAGCTGGGACCGGCCCTTCCATGCCAGGCCTAGGGACCGCACCCATGCATGAGTTTTGTGAACCAGGCCTCTAGTAAAAATATATTTTAAAAAATAAAAAGGAGAAGAAACAGATTATGGCAGCCATGAACATTTACAGTTCACATCTCCTGCAGCAGAGAGCATAATTAACTATTGTTCCCAGCTGTTGTCCCTCTGCATCCACCACTGTATAATGAGGATTATGCCAAGTCTCATACTACAAATCTTCAAGTGCATCCTTTAACATGGCTTCTTCCTAAACTCTATCTAAAGCCTTGTTCATGAAACTTTATGTCAAGATTTACAAGTGCAGAGTAGAATGTAGTAGTTAAAAGTATAGACTCCAGATCCAAAAGGTCTGGGTGACCTTGGACAGGTTACTTAACCTCTCTGTCCTGTTTCTTTATCTGTAAAGGAGATATGCTTGAGAGTTATGCTTGCAAAGTTGTTAGAAGAGCATGTGGCACTTATTAACTACTAGTTATTATTATTCTGCCACTATGCTCTATGAGATTCCAGAGTTCTTTTTTTGTAATCCTCACCTAAGGATATGTTTTTACTGATTTTAGAGAGAGAGGAAAGGGGAGGAGAGAGAGAGAGAGAAAGATCCATGTGAGAGAGAAACATCTATGGGTGGCCTCCTGTATGTGCCCCAACAGGGTATTGAACCCGCAACTTAGGTACGTGCCCTGACTGGGAATCGAAACTGCAACCTTTTGGTGTACAGGATGATGCTTCATCTAACCGAGTCACTTGGCCAGGGCTAGTGTGTGTGTGTGTGTGTGTGTGTGTGTGTGTGTGTGTGTGTGTGTGTTTTAATGATCTTGAAAGCTGTCAGGGTGAGGTTCTATTCCAGTTTTGACCAAAGAAGCTCCAGTTTTATCAGTTTTTTTTGTGTGTGTAACTTTGTTGGTGATCACAGTCTAGGGTTCAAGGTTTGCCTCAGTTAAAAGAGCTACTTTGGCCAAAGACACATCGCTTCCAGGAGTATATCTGATGCCTATTCAGAGCAGGGGTAGAAAGGACGAGCCATGCCACCCACTGCTGGACAATCGTGATAGACCATTCAGAGCTGCTTGTGGGTCTGGGAAGGTTTTGTCTGCCCTACATTGCAATTGAGCTTCTTCTTCTGCCAAGACTTGCTTCCTCCTTCTCCCTTTCACAGGTGTTGCTAACCCCTCCTAAATCCACCGCCTGCCAAACTTCCGATCAGTGCTCAGTGCCTGCTGCTGGAAAACCCAACCTGCAAGAACTTCTAAGTAAGATTCTTAAAAACAAACAAACAAACATACATAGAAACAAGAGAAACCACTGGTGGTGTCTACACGGTTTAACCTCTTCTAGTGACCTCTAATTGCTTTATTTCTTTAGGATTTTTCTGTGATAAGATTACAGGCTTCTCAAGGGTAAGAACTTGAATATATAGAAGGAAAGGCTGAAGGTCTACTCACCTGACTCACTGGCTCTTTTGTTGGTTAATTGATGGAAATTTACATTAAATAAATTAGTGATATACAACAAAATTAACATGTGAGTTTATTCCTGACTTCCTGATATAGCAACAAAGATATAATACTTCAAATAACTTATTCTAATTTCACAAAGGAAAGACACAGGAAAAGGGTTAAGTTAAAAAAAGAAAAAAACACACCAAACTGTCACATGTCTGTTAACCAAAGCCTTCACTAATTATTTACTCGCTTGCCCAAATTCTTTGGCGTTCTCTGTTTCAGTCAGACAGATAATAATCTACTAAACATAGCATCATATGTCAATGTTTGTCTCTGAACATTCAGGCCCAACCTGCTGATGCCCCCAGGAGCCAGAGGAGCCGGTTGCAACAGGATCCGCCTTGCAGACTGCCACTGATGACTCTAACAGTTGAGGCTTCTTAATAGTGAATTGAAATCAGCCTCGGTAAAACTTTTAAACTATTTTGTTCTTTTTTTCACCATTTGGGGGAAGGCAAATAAGTCTACACTTTTAAAGATTACAATCCTTTAAATATTTTAAGACAGCTCTTGAAATTCCCTTATGCTGTTTGCTTTTCCAAGCTAAAAATTTTTTGTTCCTTTAAGAAATGAGATTTTCAGACTATTTGCAATTCTGGCCGTCTTCCCTTGGATGCATTCGAGTTACTCAAAGTCTATCAGAAAGTGTGGCAGCCAAAATTTAATATCATACAGCACAGTTCATTGGGACTATTAGTTTCAGTGTTTTGATCACTGTTTCTATTACCGCTGTCTATATTTGCAGTGATTTTTTTAGCTCCTTGTTTTATTATGGGGTCCACCCTCGTGGCATTCCTGTCAGATCTTTATGATTTTACTTTTCTCCAGTTTAATTAGACATTTACAACATTAAAAATTTCCTCCTACCTCTCCTCCTCCCAACTCCATCCCTCCTGCCCCAGCAAGGATAGAATTTCCTCATTAATATCATGGAAAATGTTTCCCATCTGGCCTTTTTAAAAAACCATTATAAGTAGGAATCTTACTCAGATGTTGAGTGACACGGTTCCACTTACTGAATACTGGCTCTCTGTGTATACTTTATAGGATCTCTGGGATCACTGCATGTAAAATACAATCCATGAAATAGAATTTTATTTTTATAAAGGTAAATTGATTCAGAAGAAGGAAAATTTCTCCCCAAACCTTCTGGAAATTCAAAGCAAGGTTGCTATTGTCATTGTTTGTGGATTTTGTTGTTTAGTCTGAATTTTATATCTTGTTTATATTGGGCTAAGTCTACACACCTTTGTAGTTCCTGGGGTCTAGCTTCTTGTATAATTGCTTCAGAAATGCTGTCCTGTGAGATACCTAGCACAAGAAAATTGTGTAGCTATTTTTTTTTTAAATTCTGTACTTTATACACGATCTGGTGTCAGGTAAAGCCAAGAACTAATTATGCAAATTATCAACACAAATATAACACAATCTATGGTGATTTATTTCCTGTAAAAATATGATTATTATTTTTATTATTTATGAAAAACTGATTTTTTCCCCAGAAGTTCAAAATACAATATAAAAGTAATAGCTAGTATTTACTCACATGTTGTTACATATCAGTTATTAGTAACATTGAGCTGAAGTTTCCTGAAATTTTGTCTCTCACACCAAAGCAACCTTTATATCACTTAGGAATTCCTGGAAGGAAAATGAATTCCACAACGGGTATTTTCCAGAGCAAATTTTACTTGGAGTCGGTCAAGAAATTTAAAAAATGGAGACGATTGGTTTGAGCCTTCAACTTCTGAAATGTACTCTCCAGAACAATACTTGAAATTCCCTAAAAGAAGTGACTGTGTCAGGCTCATCTTTGTAACCTCAGTTCCTAACACCAGACTCGTCATAAGCAGGTCCTAAAGAGATGCTTGTGGATGGAGTGAATAATGAATGAATAAATAATGAGTGACAACTTTGAGAGTGAACATCTTGTGTCACTCACAGGCATTCCATGGAAAAGACAGTGGGAGCCAGGGATGATCAGGGGAGCTACAGAGGAGGAAATGTAAGTGGAACATTGTTGGGAAGTCAGAGAGGACAAGATGTAGCAGCAGGATGGGAAATCACTAGGGACAACAGATATGGCAGGAGTTGGAGGTGATCAGCAACAGGAACAGGAAGAGAACCAATGAGCCTCTGGAAAGTCTGTACCAGAAAGGAGAAGCGAGCTGTGTGCCGAAACAATGTGGGAAGACAGCTCTCAGTGCACAGACAGAGCATATGTACTAGTAGCTTGTTCACTGAGGGATTTAAACATTACATTTGATATATAAAATTAATAAAGATGATGAAAAAATTAAAGAACAACGAAATGGATGCAAAGAAGTCTTTAACTACATGTGTTTAATGATCATAACAATTTATTATAAAATGCTTGTAGCTATAGTCATGCTCATGGGATGAATGATTATCATGAAATAAAAACAGCTGTGGGGAAATCACAAACCAACAATATCAATAAAAGCAGTGAAATTAAAAGGTGTACCTTGAAATATTATTTAAGCAGACAGTACATATGCAGTTATCTTTTATGCTATATATGACTCAATTAAAATGCAATTATAAAAACATGGCCATATTTGTAAACATTCTGTATCATCCAACATAACCTACCACAGGAAGCTTTTAATATATTGGTATGTCTTGATAATTATATGCTTAAAAAGATTGTATTGTACCATCTACATTGCAACTTGCTATAGTATAAGAATAGAAAATATTAGATGGGGTGGAGAACTTCAAGTTTTATATAAGAGCATCTGTACTATGACTAACAGATATGGATAATTGTTCATTAGATGTAAAATCCAATGATAATATATATAAGCCATAGACATGAGAGAAATCTTATATTGAAGTTTTAAATTAATAACATCTTATTACATATTGTTAGCAATATTGCTTAGATTTTTTTTTCTTTTTGAAAAAGAATTAACCTGGATATGCAAGTGGATGCATTTTGTTATTCTTTGAGACTATGTGTATATAATAACTTTGTAAGTTCTATATGTTTCATTTAATTTGAATATATTTTTGTTTTTAATTTTTATCTAATTTATGATTTAACAAATTCATGAGCTTTATTATTTGTGGAGAAACATACTCCCCTAGATTATTATATAACATGATATGTGACAATAATGTAGTTTGCATTTACATAAAGATTTCTTGTCTACTTCTTTTTCTCACAGTAATTCCATATGATAAGCAGATTAGGTACAATAATCTCCATTTCAGAAATAAAGAGGGAGAAATAATGAAGTTAAGTATTTTGATTAAGGGCATATAATTACTTGATTTCCTAGGGCTAGAAGTCAGTTTTTCCAAATTGGGTTTCTTTGCCATCCCCTCAGACCTTCCTGCCTTCTGTTTCTAGATGTGCCCGCCACAAAAGGCTGAATAGAGTCTCTAGTCAGAATGCTGAATTCTGAGGTGAAGGCAGACAATCAGTATTCATTACAGGTGAATAATAACTGCCTCCTGTTAGGTTCACAACTTTGAGGGCCAAGCAGGATACTTTCTCATTTCCAAAAATAATAAAGTATTACCTCTTTAGTCATAGTGATCATATCGACTCCTTCAAAAATAATCACTTTATAACAGAAGTCAAGCAATCACCATTTTAGGAAGAAATAAGAATTAAATAGTGGGGTTATAATGGAAGAACTTCAGTTACAAAACTTGACTGTCATCTTCCTGATGAGAATATTTAAAATGCACTATCTAGATTTTAGAAATATAAGAGGTGACATGTCCTTCTGGACAGCAGACCACATTCCACTCAGTGACCTTGATCATCTATCACCATAAACACTCTCCTTTTCTGAAGGTTCCAGCTCATGAATTTTTCAATATCATTCTTTTTCATAATAGTTTTGATTTTTTTCTTTGACTCTCCATTATGCCATTAATATAATTCCATAGAGACCTTTTTCAAGTAGAACAAGAGCAGCACTTAATTACCAGAATTAGAAATGACAAACATCACAGGTTTTATCTAGTTGATCTCCTCTAAGTAGTCTTTGTGTAAATTTGAATAATCTTAAATCCATGACATTTAACTTCTTACAAAGATTTCTGAAATAAGTTTTAAACTTTTTACATTTCTCCTGGAAAAGGGCAACATTTTTCTTTCTTTTCTTTCTTAATATGAGCCATAATAAGAATAGTAGCCATCATGCAAATATTAGCTTTTGTTTCCACTACATAATTTTCTTTTTTTTTCTTTCTCTAAAGTGGTTTCCCATGCATCAATATTAATATAATCTCCAGATAAACAAATTTATCTGTTAGAGCAGTTCAGATTCTTTGCTTATAAGTTATGAAAATTGACTATGGCTGACATAAGCAGGAAAACTTGTTGAGAGAATGACAGACAGTTCCAAATATCAATAGAAAGGTAAACCAAATTGTGAAAAATATATATAGAAACAAGATCAACTGTGAGAGTTTAAGTGTCAAGAATCACTCAACTCTCTAATCAGGGCTCTCCCCTGGAATAAAGGAACTTAGGCCATTTTGTCTATTGATCCTTTCAAGAGTCAAAGTACCAACCATGAGAATCTAATGGCCAAGATTGGGTTACATCCCATACCTCAATTAGGATAAGTCAAAACAGCTTGATTTTCAGTCTCATTAAAACTATGCAAAATGAGGGCTAGGCAATTATGCTCAATAAAAACAGGATACTCCTAGCGAAGGCAGAGGGAATAAATATCAGGCAGAAAAACATAGCAACAGTAACAAAACATGTCCAATACCATAAATCACAGTTCAAACGTTTTTTCAAAAAGAATATAATACCAAAAAAAGAGAATATAATACTAGAAGCTAATTAAAATGCTAGACACATATAACTTTTATTTCTTCTGTGGCCAGATATCTGGAACTCAAGATCTATAGTCACTTAACTTCCTAAACACTTCTTGCTTTTTAATTCCCAGCAGTCAGCCATTGGCACCCAAATCTTTATCAAAATCGGTACCCCTGAAATATCTAATCATTTACTTTTAACTGAAGCCAGTGAATGTTTTTCTCTATTCAATGGGCTCACAATCATCCAATTCTAACGACTACAATCTGTGGCACTTCTTTATTATTTGACAAACAATAATTAAATGAGTACAGTTGTTACTCACTAGAATGGAGAAATACTAAGACTGCTAGACCCT
Source organism: Myotis lucifugus (assembly GCF_000147115.1). Taxonomy (NCBI): domain Eukaryota; kingdom Metazoa; phylum Chordata; class Mammalia; order Chiroptera; family Vespertilionidae; genus Myotis; species Myotis lucifugus. Next base: position 6,725,291 of record NW_005871073.1, read on the forward strand.
TGAGGGGGTTCACATTGAAGTGGGATAAACTGAGTTTAAAAAATTATGGCATTGTTACCATGAGATTATAGACTAATCACTTATCTGCACACACAGGGAAGAAGTTTGTTGGACAGAGAAGGACGAAAAGTATTCTGGGCAGAGAAAAGAATGCACGCAAAGTTTTTAATCATGATATAACAGGGGCTTTCACAGTACCGCAAGAAGCTATGTATGATTCAAGTTAAGAATGTCAGAAGCTAAACTTGTATGGACAGACAGGGGCTTCATTGAAAAGCCATCTGTGTGAGCTATGAAGGACTTTAAATGTTAGCCTATAGTGGGGTGCCACTGAAAGTTTTAATACAAAGCAATAATCAGATCTGTGTTATATGAAGTCTAGTCTAGTGACTATGTAGATGGGACTAGGGTAGGAATGAAAGAGGAAGATAATTTAACACTATTGCAACAGTCCAAACCAAAAATTAATGATGCAGATTAAGACAGTTGTATTAATTTCCTGGATCTGCTGTAATAAATCAGCACAAACTCAGTGGTTTAAAACAGCAGACCTTTGAGCTAGCTGTTCTGATTTTGTGGATAGAGGGTTGGCCTGAGGACTGAAGGGTCCCGGGTTTGATTTCAGTCAGGGGCATGTACTTCAATTGCAGGCTCTTTCCCTGGCCCTGGTTGGGCACGTGCAGGAGGCAACCAATCAAAAACACATCAATGTTTCTCTCTTTCTGTCTCTCCCTCTCCCTTCCACTTTCTCTACAAATCAATGGGAAAATATCCTTGGTGAGGATTAAGAAAAAGCAAATAAAAAAGCAGAACTTTATTCTCCCACAGTTTTGCAGGCCAGAAATTGAATTTGTGGGGGCTGTGCTCCCTCCAAAGACTCGGTGGGAGATTTTGTTCCTCGCCTCTTCCAGCTTCTGGTGGCTGCCGGCATTCCTTGGCTGTGGCCCTGTCAATCCAATCTCTGCCTTCATCATCACATGGTCTTCTACTCTTCTGTCTTTAAAATTTCCCCTGGGTGTCTCTTAGATTAGAAGGATCTTTGAATTTAGGGCTTACCTGGGTAATCTAGGATAATATCTTTTTCTCAAAATCCTTACATTAATTACATTTGCAAAATCTCTTTTTTCCAAATAAGGTAAGGTTTACAGGTTTCAGGAATTAGAATGTGGACATCTCATTTGGGAGGCTACCATTTAATCTAACAGCAATACAATGAAAAGAGAAAAGAGGGATTGTTAGATTTGATCGAGGATTGATCAAAGCCATTGAGTAATTGATACAATGAAGGACAGCCTCAAAAAGTAGTTTAAAGGAGATTGAAAATTTGAGGATGACTCTTAGAGAATAAATGACAAACTACTACTCTTTTTTTTCTTTCTTTTTATTTTTCTTAATCTATAGAGCTCTAATTTTCTTAGGGAGAAGAGAGAGGGAAAAACAGGATGGAACACGTAGAAAAAAAGAAATTCAGGAAGAGTAACAAGGGTGTAAGGTGAGACAAAGAGGAAGAATGAAAAAGCGATGTTTAGAAGCAAAAAAATAAAATAGATTTTCCAAATGTTTCCTTTCTTTTCAGAGCTATCTTCAATCCTTGACAACTTCAATCAATATTTATTGAATGACTACTATGTATATATGTTTATTGATCATAATCTACTTACTTCTTTAGATAATTAAGTCAATTTTATTAGCTATACTTTTTTCTGATAATTCACATCACTAACTAAAATTACATCATTGCTCCTGAATTCTCTATTTGCAATTACCTACAAACTTTTCTTTTCTTTCATCCTATGACCAGTGACTCTGAAATTTTTCATAACCCTCTAGGTTTTGAAAAGAAATTTCTTCACCTTTCATTTATTTTCTAATATTTGAGCTCAGTTTTGTGTTTTGTCTGTCAGTATCTAAAGTTAGACAAATTATTAGAAGTTTTAAAAATAAGTTATAATTTTACTTTAAAATAATAGTAGAACCTCCCCTAATGGAAATTCATCTTTAGGTTTGAACCTGCCATATCTCATCTAGAAAGTACTCAGGAAAGCAAAAACTACTGTGTGTGTGTGTGTGTGTGTGTGTGTGTGTGTGTGACTAGATTACAATGACTTTGAAGATTTAATATCCTTTCAAAATTAAACTGTACATCCTAATAAAAAATCAGCTGCAGATTTCTTTTCCCCAAAAAAACATAAACTAAAGTAAAAGTAAATAATAAATCAGAGCCCCTGCAAATTGTCTTTGTTTAGTAAAAGATAATGTATTTTGAACAAATACATTCTGAAACTTGTCATTATAAAACTGATTTTAAATAATTTCCACTAAAACATAAAATGGTCTTGTTGCTGAATTACTCTAAAAATAAACACTTGGAAGTAGTGAAGGCATTTGAATAAGCTCATGAGATACGAGTCAGGAATTTGGGAAATAATTGGCCAGACAGTTCTTGACTCAAGTCCCCCATGTGGTGACAAGTCAGCTGCAGGCTGGGGCTGCAGTCATCTGAAGGCCACTGTGCCGAATGTCCAGATGGCTCACTCACGTAGCTGTAGGTGATGCTGGCCAGAGTGCCCACATGAGATGACTTTAGCATGGCAGTTTCTAGAGGGTTGAACTTCTGACATGGCAACTGGCTTTCCCCAGAGTGAGCATCCCAGGAGAACAACACAGACGTTGCATGACCTTCCCAGATCTTGCCCTGAAAGCCATCCGGCATGACCAGTGTCCTTGACAAATTACTAAATCCAGTCCACCTCCTATTTTAATTTAATGCCTGAGAGTTAGTCATCATAAAAATATATTTTTTAATTTTCTTAATAAGAAATGTTAAGAAATTTTACAGTCAATATATACTATATTTAATATAATCTTTTCATGATCTTGCTTATGGGCAAGAGAATAACGTGTTAGTATACAATATCCTATACAATAAAAGCCTAATATGCTAAGTGTACGGTTGTTTGGTAGTTCGTTCAACCAATCAAAGCATAATATGATAATGATATGCTAAGGCCGCTCAGCTGCTCACTATGATGTGCACTGACCACCAGGGGGCAGATGTTCCGACCAGTAGGTTAGCTTGCTGCTTGAGTCCGGCTGATCAGGACTGAGCGAGATAGGCCAGACACGCCCTGGAGCCCTCCTGCAGTCCCTCCCTGGCTGGCCAACCTCCCACGTTCCTCCCTGACACCGATCATGCACTAGTGGGGTCCCTTGGCCTGGCCTGTGCCCTCTCACAATCCGGAACCTCTCAGGGGATGTCGGAGAGCCAATTTCAGCCTGATCCCACTCAATGCAGGAGCTGCCCCCTGGTGGTCAGTGCGCTCCCACAGGAGGAGCGCTGCTCAGCCAGAAGCCGGGCTGATAGCTGCCAGTACAGCGGTGGTGGTGGGAGCCTCTCCCACCTCCGCTGCAGCGCTAAGGATGTCCAACTGATGGGTTAGACCCGCTCCCTCCGGGCCTAAGCTGTCAGTTGGACATCTCCCAAGGGCTCCCAGACTGTATGAGGGTGCAGGCCAGGCTGAGAGGTTCCCCCCCCCCGCCCCCCAGTGCATGAATTTCATGCACTGCGCCTCTAGTAAGATTATAATGATAAATTTCTTATATAACAAAGAAATAATACAGCCTGTTGGGTTTGCCTTTCTACCCTTTACCCTTGAACCATTTTTTTAAAAAAAAATCATTAGGGTTAAAGCTTCCACTTATTAAAGCAAGAGACTACCTCTGGGGAGGAACTTAGAAAGTAGTGAAGGCCTTGTTCTTTCAAGCTGTGAACAGCAGTTACTTTAAGTCTTGTCTCGGCAGGAAGAAAAAAACAAACATGACTTCTAGAGTAAAGTGGAAGGAGAAAAGTAAAGCCTCCTATTGACACTGGAGGAAATTAAAAGAACTCTTCTCCAGTGTGGGTTAGTGTTCCCAGAAACTTCCTTTTTAAAAATTTAAAAACTTACTCTTGACTATCTTTTACTGATTTCTTTTAATTCATTAGAATTAGTGGCTTTAGATTTTCCATTTGAAAATATTTTGGAAATTTAAAAATAAAGACACAGATCAACCAAATTTTAGAAAATGTTATTAAACCCACATTTCTAGTACTTTTACTGTAATAACACAAGCAGTTCAAACCTATCCTTTATTTTACAAATGTCTTTCCTGATTATAATTTTAGCCTTTAAAAAAAAATTAAATCATCCCTTATCCATATAATCATTAGCTTTCATGTTTGCAAGTTATATCAAAATATTTATCATAGATTCACTTTTTTTTGAGCCCCCATGCTATTTAATGTCTGAAAAGTTCAGATTCCTTAGTATCACTGTGCTACACCAGCCATAATGGAAATAAATTTGTAAAATATTAGATATGCCTTTCAAGGGTTATTTTTATAACTGTGGAACCTGTCAGTAGATGATGGCACTGTTGTTTGTAAATGTAGCCTAGGAAAAAATAGCAGGGTTTATTTCCAGCATAGACAATTGCTGATTCCAGTTTTCTGCTTGTCAAAGTTATGATACCTAAGAAGCTTCTTAAGACAATAAAGGAATAACTAAATCAATGTTTTTCTACTTTTGGACTCTTTCATATATGAGATAAAGAAGGCTATTTATTAAAGAAACTTCTAGATGGATATTCTGTTATTTGAAGCAAAAAGTACAAATGATAACATTTAATTGCAGTCTTTCAGGTGCTTTACAGAGCCAAGCAATTCTATTTGCTTGTGGTAAGAAAGACTTTGGGATATTGGCCCTAATCACTTTATCTATTCCTGAGGCTCACTCTAGAAGGTTCACACACATTTCTCTGTAGCTAGAGTATATTTAGAAATGTGTGATTGAGATCAATTAATCTAGGGAGGGTTAGAGCCATACTGGGGTGAAAAACCAGCATAAGAGCAAAAAGACAGTGAGTATAACAATTGCCTTAGAAAATATATTTATTTTTAAAAGGCCTTGCCCTGGCCGGTGTGGCACAGTTGAATGAGCATCATCCCATGCACCGAGAGGTCATCTGCTCAACTCCCAGTCAGGGCACATGCCCATGTTTCAGGCTCAATCTCTAGGAAGGAGTGCGCAGGAGGCAGCCGATTGGTTTCTCTCTCGCATTGATGTTTTTCTCTCTCTCCTTCTTCTCTCTCTAACACCAATCAAAAATATATATTTTTAAAGATAAAAGGCCTTGAGTTTCAAATTCATTGTCAGGTCATAATCCTACCCTATACATGGAACAATGCTTAAGGCAAAGATGTGAGAAAGCTCTTTCCACTTTTTTCATACTCCCTTCAGCTGTGACTTCCTTCTGCTTTAAAAGCTGTCTTTGATGTTGCTTTTAGCTTAATAGCACTAATCGATCTGATGAATGTCTGTGAGATAATCACACAGCATTCCCTTACTCCTGTACATTGTTCTGTGTTTGGGTTGGGCTTCAAGTGCATGCCTTCTTTCACCTGTTCATTCTTAAAGCACCCATTGACCACAGATTATGTGTCAATCAATCATCGAGGTGGTGCTGGGACGGGAAGGTGATTAAGGCATAAACTCTGAACTCACATTCATATAACCTTAGTCCCTTGTCATAGGATGTGCACATAAAGTCATGTATAAATATTATAAATGCACAGAGGAAGAAAACCATTTCAGAGTGGGTTAAGGAATTTTCCACAGTAGACAATTAAATTGGGGTTTGGAGAAGGATCACTAGGCAGAAAGACTGTTGGAGATGTCTGGAGAAGAAGTTTATGAGTAGAGACACTGAAGTATGAGAGCACTTAAGGGTGGCAGGAACCTAATGTGTATAAAATCAGAAACTTATATAGCCATGCAGAATAGCCTCGGATGCTGGGGAGGGTCTGGGAAGGCACTCTGGGTATCAATCCTGAAACCTGGACATGTGCCCTGACCACGAATCGAACTGGTGACTTCTTAGTTCATAGGTTGATGCCCAACCATGGAGCCATCCCTGCCGGGCTAAATCTTTTTCATAAAAATTTTATTTTGGCCCTAACCAGTTTGGCTCAGTGGACAGAGCGTCAGCCTGCGGACTCAAGGGTCCCAGGTTCGATTCCGGTCAAGGGCATGTACCTTGGTTGCGGGCACATACCCAGTAGGAGGTGTGCAGGAGGCAGCTGATTGATGTTTCTCGCTCATCGATGTTTCTAACTCTCTATCCCTCTCCCTTCCTCTCTGTAAAAAATCAATAAAATATATTTAAATTTTTTTTATTTTGAATTTGCATGGAGAGTCACAGAAGAGTTTTAAATGGTGACATGGGATGATGAAAATTATATATTAAGGGGGGAAATAACCCTGGTAGAAATTTAGAGGATGGCTTAGAAGGAAATGCTCCAACATCCTTTTTAATCTCCTGACCAGAGAAATACATAAACATAACCTCTAAGAGCATTTTTTTTTTTTTTTTTTTGCAGGGATTACACAAATTGCCTCTCTTCTTTCACTTCTAAATGTGGCTTTCTGATTACTAAACAAAGTCCTCACTGATCCTGGCATTCCAGCCAGCAATTTGATAGCTGCTTCTTCCCATAGTATTTCTCTCCCTGGCATTACATTCATTAAGAAAAAAATTATTTTTCTTTCTTAAGAAACCAGATTTTTGTCTTCTTTGAGTACTTATTTGTAAGCATTTTTAACAAATTAAAACTGAAAATAATAGTAAAAACAGTTATCGGATATTCAAAACAGCGGGGGTTTTCCACATTTTGATTACATTGAAAGCCTCACTGGGCTCATGATAATATTGCATTTGCTAAGTTATTTCAGACCACGTATAGCCCTCATTACCGGCATTGTATGGCTACATGCAAATTCCTTTTCCTCTGACCTGGTTCAGGACAGACCTTTTCTCCATTTGGTACCAGATATTGACAAAGCCATGGATGTGAGGCATGTAGGCTAATGTCTTCTCCGTTTCATTTGCTGCAGGTGCTCACCACAGAAAGACTCACTTATGTGGAAAACAGCACTGCTTTCATTTCTGTTTCATTTTTCCTCATTTTGTCCTCCTTTAATCCTGAAGATTTCTGAGTTTGTGACACTAGGGATAGCATAAAGAGAACAAAAAGATTCCAAAGAGTAGGATGAGTTTGCCATATATGGGCAAATTGATATGAACAAAACCCTAGTGGGGATTTCTTCGGCGGTGTGTCATCTTAGTTTTTATGGGAATTAGCATAACTTAGTGGATTATATTCAGGTTGACTGACAGTCATTGTGCCTGTGCTTGACTATCTCTGACAGATCATCATAGCAGAGCATGATATAATGGAAAGAGCCCGTCACCTGAGAGTCAGAAGGCCTTTGTTCCATCCTGGATCTGACACAAACTTTCTAAGGCAATGGAAGGAGTGACTTTACCTTCCAGAGCCTCCAGTAGATCGTATATAAGATAAAGTCCACTAAGATCATTCAAAAGCCCAGTCCCTTCATGCTCTGAAACCCAATTGTTCTTTGAGTGACTTTAAAACATAGAGCTACAATCATTTTAACTCTGGTTTGTTTTTAAAGTCATAGTAACTAAGTATTAAACTGAAACCAGTTAGTAATCCAACTTTGTGTAGGGAGGCCTCACCTGAAATTCACACAAATACATTTTACCTTCTCTGGAATTAACTGTTTAATGTCTTGCCTTGCTCTAGACTGTTACCAGGTGTTTCAGTACAATGTTATTCTCAGAAACTTCACTAATAGAGCAAGAGATAAAACAAAAAAGTAGGGAAGATAACAGAAAAGCACCGCACGCAGTGTTAACAAGATCCTTTTATATTCACCTCAATGTGAGTAGGCTTCTGCCCCCACCCCCATCTCCACTTGCGTTCAGAAGCAGCTCCAGCCATATGCCTAGGGAATATGGTAGCAATTGCTGTCTAGTGGCTATTTCAGCAGAGCACAGCCTTGTATTGCATCCCTCCCTACCTGGGTGACCCAGAACCAGCTCTGAGGATACCACTCTTCTGAACTCAGATAGACTTGGTAAAGGGAGCTGATGTTTTTTTTCCCTCATGTATATTATATTCAGTAAAGTATTCCAAAGCAATAAGTGCATTTCAACCATCTTCACTGGATCAGCTGTTTTAGCATACAAACAATAATCATGGTAGTAGACAAACAAGAGTCAGCTTTTTGTTTTCAATGTATAAAAATTTTATTCTCAAGAATGGTAAATCATTCCAGAATTCTTTTCAAGAATATAAAAAGAAAACCTGTTGATTACTATCATTATTTTGCTATAATGTCTTCTAATCATTCCCTTTGTACATTCATTTCTATTCTTGCATGTATATGTGGGTATGGATACATACATTAAATTGGCATGTATGCTTTTATATATATCCTTATTATTTAATATTGTGTTGTTTACTATAACCACAGCTTTTAAAATCTACTCTGTAGCATATCATCATCATAATATTGAATTGAGATGTTTGTTTTATTAATCAGAATATACTTTCATGAGAAATATAAAGTGCAAAAAATATTAACAGACAAAATTATCTTCTATTAATACAATTAAAGACATACCTATGTTATAGTACTTACCAAGTGTATTACTTTCCTATGGCTGCTGTATTAAAGTATCACAAACTGAGCAGTTTAAGTAACAAGAATTTATTATATCACAGTTCTGGAGGCTAGAAGTCTTAAATCAGAGTGAACGCGGGGCTACTCTCCTCTGAAATCTGTAGAGGAGAATTTTACTTTTCCCCTTCTAGTTTCTCATGTTTTCCAGCAACCCTTGGCATTCCTTGATTGTAGAGTTGCATCACTCTAATCTCTGCTTGTTGTCACATGACAGTATTTTACCTGTGTATCTTTCTCTCCTTTTATATGGACACTAGTCATCTTGGATAAAGGGCCCATTCCAGTATGACCTGGTATAGCTAATTACATCTGCAATGACTATTTCCAAATAGATCACATTCTGATGTTCAGAATGAAGTGGTTAGGACTTCAACATATCTTTTTCTGGGGACACAATGTAACACGTACATGCATTAGAAAAAAATACCATTCCTGCTTCTGCCTGTGCTCATGCTATTTCTCCTATCTTAGAAACCCTTTGCCCTTTCCTTATATTTTCATACCTTCTCCTTCTTTCAGGGCTAAATCAATGACAGCGTTCTTAACAAATAATGACTAAGGGCCCCACTCATCAAGTGCCTATGGAAAGCCGGGAACTTTGAGGATGGAGCACTTTATATGGATTAAAATTTCAGCCTTGTGGTAATCTTTTCTTCAAAATTCCCATAACAATAGTTGTGATGCCAATTCATATTTTCATGTATTTTCAGTTATTTTCCAGTGTTTATTTTTTCATACCTTTCAACACATATTTGAGTAAAATGTATGATGATGAATAAATAGATAAATGGAGGAAGGAAATTTCCCATGCATAAGTGCTTTGTGTGTTCTTCCATTCTCAAGGACTGACTCCTCTAGGAATCCCCTCTGTCTGCTGTTATTTTCAACTTCCCTCTCTCTACTGTCTCATTCTTATTTATATTCAAACAGGTTTGAGGATCTTCCATCTTTAAAATGTTTTATCTGACTCCATATATCTACCTGCTGTATTTTCTATCACTTTAATCTCTTCACAATTAAGTGGTTTTGTTTACATTTAGTGCCTCACCACTGAATATACACTCCTTAAATTCCAGACTTTGCTTGTCTTCTTTATCATTGTAAACAAAGGCAAGCCTGATAGAACAAATATGTATTCCATAAATAAATACATAAATATTTATTTCCTAACTATAAACTGAATGAAGGAAAGGACCTTTTGTTTTCAGCAATATATATCCAGTACCTGGCACATAGAAATAGAGCAATAATTATTTCTTTGAATAAGTGAAGGCATCATGATAATATTTAGTATATTTAATATTGTAACCTTTTTTGAATATTGATATAAATAACAAATACTATAAAAGATGAATTATCTTTTGTAGAGAGCGCCTGGGAAGGCACATGGGCATTTCTTTAATTATTGTCAGCTGAAGCCAGTGGTGTTGGCAAAGCCACATCCTGGAAACACGTTTTGCCAAAAGGCAGGAGTGTTGTCAGCTTGACCTTCAGCCCAGGTGCCAGGGGGTGGGTTTTGTTATTTAAATCCAGCCAAGCACCAGGAATGAATATGACTTGGGCCCACCCAAGAATGCAAATAACCTCCTTTGTCTTGACTTTTAGTAAAACTTCCTGGTTTTTGCTATATAAAATAAATACACTGTATTGGCTCTGGGTCACTATCTCTGTCTCTGTCTCCATCAGAGGACAGCGGTCCCACCCGGCCCGGCCCCAGCTTTTTTCTTCCATCTCTGTGTCTGTCTCTTTCTTTCATTTTCTCAATCCCCAGCCGCCCCTACTCAAGAACCCGACCACTCTCTAGCCACGCTGGACGTGGAGCAGAGAGACATATTTGCAGTCTTTCCCTTCTAGGGAAAGTCCCTCCTGAATTAAAATATAAAATGATTAAAAGGGTCTTTCTAGAGTTAGTCAAGGAAATTCATTTGTTTTTGCTTGTTTGTTTTTAAGAGGTCTAAAAATTATATAGGCCAGGAAAAACAATTTTATCTCATAAAGGGCTTATAAGCTGAGGAAGATTTTGCTATCTCTGGATAAATAAAGTCCTCAAGTATTAGCAGAGTTAAAACAAGGAGGCCTCTACTTTTAGAGACAATCTATAGGCTAGCTCATGTTGTAAGGTGTTAAACATTACCACTGATATAGTAAAAAATCTCATGTGTCATAAACTTACCTGTCTATTCTCTGGGCTCCTTATCTTCATCTATGCCCCGAGGTAATGGCCGCAGTGAGGATGCTATCCTTGAGGGACTCTATCTGGAATGCTAAATGAGAGCAAATAGGGCAAGATAAACACCCTGAGAAAGTCAAGGCCACTAGCACTGCTGTTGTAAGAAAATAAAGACAGGTTTCCTAATTGCTTTACAACTTCAGGGACACCTGCCAATTATAATTAAAGAATCAAAGACTAAATATTCCATAAATCTTAATAAGGAACCATGGAAAACAGAAGTCAGCAGGAAATATAAGTAACAGTCTTTCCCAAGAGTTCAATGAAATCTCTCTGTCTGGGCCGCTTAATATTATGTACAAACTATAAATCCATAACAAGTACATTACCTAGTATAAAAGGCAATATCTCTTTGTCAACATATATTTTAATTCATGGTGTCAGAGATACACTATATTTTTGGATGAATTATTATCAGATAAAAGGACGTTCTAATTTCACAGTACTATGCCACCCAGTGAGGTTATCTATAAAAGTTAATCTTTGGAAAAACTGTGTCTCTCATAGATTATATTATGATGCAGGGAAGAAAAAGGGGAGGGGACAGGAATGATCATATTAGTATTTTGCATGGTAATGTTTTTGTTATTTTTGTGAGAAACTTGCGTCCTGATTATACTCCTGTGTTAGTGTCATCATTTTCCTTCTCAGACTCTCTAATCAACAGCAGTCAATGGTGTGTTTTGGCTATGGATTCAGATCATTCCTCCACCTGCAACCTGCAGAATACATCACATTTCTACTCTAGGATAGTGGAATTGCACTTGTCTTGATTTAAAATGAGGGTCATGCAAAGAACACAGGTTTGGGAAGCAGGCAAATCTGATTTGTATCCTTGCCTTACATGACCTTGAGCAAATGCAGAAGCCCTTCTAGGCTAAGATTTTTCATATCCACAATATTTGCATTTGCCGTTACTCTGCCTCTAACCTCTTCCTAGATCTTATTTATTCAGTATCTCCATAAGATTTCCTTTTAAAGAAACTTTCCAGCCACTTATATATTCTGTACAATCATCTTATCCTTATCACCCCCTTCACCCCCAGTAACTCTCTATCCCCATCACTGTGTTTCTCACTATTTTGGAGTTGCATTATTTGTTGATTGATTCACTGCATGCCATCCCCCTACTATTATGTAAACCAGTGGTTCTCAATCAGGGGCAATTGGGTTTCCTAGGGGACATTTGGAAATGTCTGGAGACATTTTTGGTTGTCACAACTTGCATGGGGTCTACTGGTTTCCAGTGAGTAGAGGTCAGGGATGCTGTTCAACATCCTAGAACTGGAAAAGATAATACCACCACAACAAAATTATCTTGCACAAAATGTGAATAGTGTCAACATTGAGAAACCCTAACATACATCCATGAAGGTAATGACCCTGTCTCTTTAAGTCCCTGGAATCCCCAAGAGCTAGAACACTGCCTGGCATAAAGTAGCCTCTTGAAAATATTGGTTGAATAAACCTATTCAGAAGATGATTGGGTGGAGTCAATAGACTAGGCCCATAAACCTCTTAGCAGGGCTATGTAAATGTATTTCCCCCCTCATTGTATACCCCTTTTGCATTCTTAGTAGAGACCTCTAGTACATGTGTTAAAAACTAGCCTGCCTGGGTTCCTCACCTACTACCTGGTGGAACCTCCAACAATGTTTCAAACTCTGGCAATGGTATTACTCACTTGGCTTTTCTGATAGAAGGACCAACTTTGTGATCTGACTCATTTTTATGACCACTGGTAACAATCACATTGCTCCTGCTTCAAGCAGCATGTAAATCACAGATAATTTGCATCATCCTTGGTAGTTACAAGACTTCCATTCAATATCCCATGGCATCAGCATCCTATTTTTTTCCCAAAGGGCAATACAAAAAGTACTCCAGGGCATAGAAATTTACCAATATCAGATTCTGAACTGTAGGATGCTGCCTATTTTTATGGGTGTTATTCCTGCAATCTATCCTCTTTCAATAAATAATCAATTGTCAATTTATTTAATCAAAGTAAATGTTTATCTTTCCCAACATTTGTATAGCCAAGTAGATTAATTCTAGATGTAGCTTTGACATAATAAATCAGAAAATTGTTTTTTATTTAAGCTAGCATCTGCTGCCACCAGAGACTTCCTGGGTAATATACAAATTCCAGCCATTCATTTTACATATAATGTAAAAGTTTAGATAGTAAACTTCAACCAAGTTACAACACACACACCTATATTTATTGATGACAAATTAAACAACTTATACCATAAAAACAAACTCTAGGTACACCATACTTAGCAGTTAAGAAAATGTCATATTTCTGTGCAACACTATAGATTCAGAATTCTGTGTTACATTTTGTAGCATGCAATGCATGTTTTGTCTCTTGCTCCTAAAATTTTCTCAGTAAATAAAACATGTTGCTTAATATTTTGTGTAAAGATTTTTTATATTTATATGTTTTCTTTAATCAGGTAATTAAAATACAGCAATATTTCATGGTGGTATAACTATTCAACATATTGGCATAAAATAATGGTTCTGAGTGATTTTAACTACTATATTAGAATTGAAATAAAAAGTTTTATATATCTCAAAGAGCTTATCTTACTAAGCCATCAGTTTATTCCAATATGGTTGTCATTTCAATGCTATTTTTGATAGACCATCAAAATTCTTGACACATTCACATATACATTCTCAGTTGATTTGTGCCAGTAGAATAGATTTTAGCATGAGCCAGAATCCCTTGGGAGTTAGTAAATAACAGAAGGGTTCAGGCATTTAATATTGTTTGATTTAAAACAAAATAAAAGCTAAGTAGGTTTTCATGTGTTTTTAAAAAAATTATTCTAAAGATAAATTCAAGAGATGAGTTTCAAAAATCCATATAATATTATTGGCATATATAGTCTCCTTAAATGACTTCTTGTAAGTGCAAATAATATTTAGAGAAGCAAGTTGTGGTATTTTTTCTTGAAAAAGACTTTTACTTAATAAACACCTATTAGAAAACTAATGTAAAGAATTAAAAAAAAACACTGTGATGGAGTGTGGTAGTTATGTAGAATTTAAAAAATTAAAAAGGGACTTCAAAGGAGCTTACTAGAGAATAGGCAGAAATATTCACATGTTGAATTTCAAAGAGAAGGCAGGGGTGGGTGAGTGGGTGGTTGGGAAGAGATCGACCAAGGAACTTGTATGCATAACCTAAGGACACAGACAATAGGGTGGTGAAGGCCTGGGAGGGACAGAAGGGCCAATGGGAGAAAAAGCAGACATATGTAATACTTTCAGCAATAAAGATGTAAAAATGATAAGAAGAAAGTAAATAATAAAGGGCACAGGCAGTTTGAACTATGACATGTGTAGCTTATTTCTTTTTTTATTAGTCCAGTCGGTGGCAGGAAATTATATATCAGGCTTCCTATTTTGTAAACAAGTCTGTTTCATGGAATATTATCTTAATAATAACTGTGCAATATTTTAGTCCTACAGATATGACTACTGGAGTAACACAAGTGTAATTGAAAATCGTGCTACAAATGATATAGACTATACAAATGCTAACAGTTAGGTACCTTTTAGTGATAAAATTTGGGATTCTCACTTAATCCTACCAATGACAACATAGGCATCCTTACAGATGAACACTGGAAGCTATTCTATGAAACATATCAACCACAGAGCAAACCTATGTCTTTTCATTATTTGTGTCAGGTAAGTGTATTGTCACTCACTCAAAACTAACATTTTTATTTCTGGACACAGCATTGTAGTATTTTATACTTAGGATGATTTTTAATTGAACAAATACAATGGTAACAAACTCTAAGAAAATCAGTGCAGTTACACGGATGTACAAATTTAACAGCCAGATTGAGGGTAACAGCATGTTAGAAGTCCAAACGCACTGATGACCAGTGGGAAGAAGGTGGGTTAGCAAGAAAAGGCATTGAAAGACAAAGCTGCTCCAATCAATCTGAAATATAGCAACCTGTCAACATAGGTTTCTCAATTTTATAAAGCACAACAAGGTCATTTTTAAAAGTACTGGTGATTCTCTGGTTCGGTGTGTTCACCATACCCTCATGCCACATCTCATCCTAAATGAGCTAATGAGCCTGGAGCTCATGAGATTACATGGTACATTGAGCGATAGCTGCTTAACTCGGTAGAAAAGAGCACGTTTATTACATGATATCACCGGGCTTTTATGGTGAGCTTTATGGGATCCCACACGGTGATTTACAATTACTCTGTGTCACCAGTGTGGCACTACTGTTGCATTGTTTTGGCTATTAAAGTAACTGCCTCCTGAGCCAATTTGGGAATGGAGACAAGTCACAAAGCAGCAGTGCTTTGTACTGTAAAAATAGATGCTAGAGATAATTGGGCAAGGTGGTGCCATGTCACTTGTGTGCAGTTCATTAATTAACTGCTTGAAACTGCTATAAAATAATAGCCATGTCATCAGGATGAAAGTACAAGAGTGCAAAGGAAATAAAACTTCCTAAGAAGACAGAAGTAGCTGTTATGAAGAAAAATGTCTCCTTCCCTTTTAGTACCCAGTCTATTTCCCTGCAGTTACAAACCTGCACTTCAACTTTTCTTATTATTACTTGTTAGCCTTTATTGGGTGCTAGATGATGCATGCAATTTATGTTCCCCCTGAACTGTGGATGCTGATGGATTGTTTACTAAAAGGGCTCAGGGATCATTGCCATAGACAGAGCAGTACCCAGTGATTTTCCTCCCACAATTCAGAAACAAGGCCTACATTAAAGACCTTCCCAAATGTGTCACTAATGGGATTTCTAATTTCAGCAACAACCAGATCTTTAGCAGATACAGTCACGCGTCAGGAAATAAACTCCTTTGGAGGAACTGTTTGCCAATAGTAAAAGTCTTTGCAGATATACTGTGTCATTTAAAAATATTATTATTGCACCCACTACTATTTTTTCACAACCAGAATGGTTAATTGGCGGCTGCATCACAAGTATATGACAGAACTGTTAAGTCAAAACTGTGGTCACTGAAAAATATTCAGATCCTGATTCTGTGCAGACCATACCAATCACTATTTTTATCTTCCTCCCAGTGACCAGTTCCACAGTGACTTAAAACCTGAAGGTGTGAGGTACTTAACAATTGGAAAAATAGATTTGGGATACCTGGCTGGAGATGCCTCTGGCTAAAAGAATATGCAATACGATTACACACTGCACGTAGCTTAGACAAATATAAGAGTGAGTACTTAAAAATATTAAGTTTCTTTCTCCATCAGGACTCCCTCTCTATGGCAATAAGGCAGTAATGAAAGAGCTGGGTCACCTCACAATGGTAATTCTCTCAGAATTATGGTACACTCGAGTCGATCTGATCTCCTTTTAGCCGAACATTGAGCTAAGTGGGCAGTGTGAAAAAGAAGCAACTCATCATCCTTATCACTGCATGTAGGAGACGGGTGACCACAGAATGGCCTCTGAGGTCTGTCAGTGACTGTTTGAGGGCTTAGGCTGATGAAATATTTCCTGTCAGGGCTTATTCCACACCTGACATTTCTCATATTTGATCTGTTAATGGTTATTGCCCACTATGCTGGTTTCAAAGGTCAGATTCATAAAAAGGTTCTATCTCTACTAATTGAGCCCTTCTCTAGGAATCTCGTTCAAATATCTGTCATAAGCCAGGGTGACAAGTGCCTGATCCTTACCAGGAGCACACAGGTGTGATGGCCCATTCCCAAAGGATCATTTGTCTTCCTGGACTTTGAGGAAGATATCCCTTCCAGAGTGTTAATAGAAAAAAGAAAGTAAAACCGTGGATGATTTTCTTTCATGTGTATCTTCACATTTTCTTACTAGATATAAGAAACGCAGGAATTATAACAACATTGATAGACAGTTGGTAGACATTTACCATAGTTTTTACCATAGTATATTAATCTGAATCACGTATTTGCTAATAAACAAACCTAAAGCAAACTAAGTTGGCAAGAGGAAACATTATCAATGTCAGGACACAGGACATGTGGAACAACCAGGCTGCAGAAAGGATAGGGATATGGATGCACCTGGAGTCAACGGATTGACTCTAACCAGGGCACCCTTATATCTGAATCTCTATCTATCTGCCTCATTTTTTCTTACCACAGATCAACTTCTTCCAAATAGTGCTGTTTCATCATTGGAAAAGGGAAAACTTTCTCATTTTTACTTTAAAAAAACTGGAAAGACTCTGACTGGCCCAACCCGCATCTGTCACCCCTTAGGGGATTCACTAGGGGATGAAGAAAATGTATTAAGTGTCTGAATCCCTTTTACCAAATGGTTAGACTGTCCAGTGTGTGTGTAGGGGGGAGGGTGATGGCAGTTCTCAAAAGGAGTCAGGGTCTGCAAGAGGAGGAGGAGGAGAACAGTCTGCTTCTGAAAGAAGAGAATGATCTGCTGGCCAAATACTTGTGTTAAAATTTCTCTAGAAACTTTGAAGTCAAAACACTATTCCAAAAGTCCAAATGTACTGCACACCTTCTCCTAAAATGTATATCTTCAATAAGAAAACAAACTTGGAGGGAACTAACCAATCCAATAAGATAGATAGAAGATAGGTATAGGTTATATGTAACTAAATATAAACTAGAGGCCTGGTGCACGAAATCGTGTGCAGGTAAGGTCCCTAGGCCTAGCCTGCAATCAGGCCATCTTCCCCAGCTGCCAGCAGCTGCCCCCGCCCTCTGCCGCCACCTAACTGGGTTCCCAGTTCACCATTGGGCGATGGGAGCCTGCTGGCCTGGGGGAGGGACTGAGAGTTCTGCCTTTCTTGCCTGCTCGCCAGCCCCACCCCTGCAGCGGGTCACCCTCTGTGTGTGGGGCAACCGGCTGGGTGGGGGTCTTGGCCTGGCGCTGTGTGCATCCCCTGCCACCCACCCTGGTTCCCCATTCACCATTGAGCAATCGGAGCCTGCCAGCTGGGGAAAAGGACCGAGAGGTGATCAGTGCATCTCATAGTGAATGGTCCAGTGGTTGTTCTGGTCGTTCTGCCATTATGGTCGCTGGGCTTTTATTATATAGGATGTGTGCATATAAATCCAATTAAATATATTAACTAAATATCCTTGACTTTGTAGTATATTTTCTAGAGGAGATAATCCTATGTAATAAAACCAAATACGCAAATTGACTGAACAGCAGAAAGACCAGTCACTATGATGTGCACTGACCACCAGGGGGCAGACACTCAATGCAGAGCTGCCCCCTGGTGGTCAGTGTGCTTCCATAGGGAGAGAGCCACTCAGCCAGAAGCCAGGCTCATGGCTGGTGAGCGCAGCGGTGGTGGTGGAAACCTCTCCTGCCTCCACTGCAGGTGGGCAGTAAGGAGCAAGGGATCCTGGACTGCAAGAGGGTGCAGGCCAGGCTGAGGGACCGCCCCCCCCCAACCAGTGCATGAATTTCATGCACCAGACTTCTAGTTAGATAATAAACAAATAAATAAAATTATATATGATTTCAGGGGTATGGAGAAGAACAGCAGGGTAAGAGGGTGGAGGTAGGCAGTGATGAGAGACTAGGTTACAGGTTTCTATAGAGTGGTCAGGAAAATCTCAGAAAGGTGCTTTCGAATTAATACTTGAGGGACAAGAGTCAAATATTTTTTAACAAAAAAACTTGATTTTGAGACTGATGTGAAAGATAATAATAAAAAAAAAAAAATCACTGACCTAAAAGCCACTCTACTTTAAGAAGTTGTGAAAACTTAGAAAGATATTTTCAGCTAGGACTCAGCTTCCCATACATTTTTCTATTTTTCATAATACCTTATGATTATTAATTTGATAAAATTACTTCTTAGCACCTAATTTAGTCACCCTAATACTGAGCAGTTTATAGGTGAGCATAAACTGCCTACCTCCACCCTCTTACCCTGCTGTTCTTCTCCCTTCCTCTCTAAAATCAATAAAAGTATATTTATTTTTTAAAAAGGACACAAGTCAGTTTATATGGCTCTTCTGCTCAAAGCCCCCACTGGCTCTCCATTTTACATGAGTAAGTAAAAAGCCCAATTTCTTAAAGACCTACATGAAACAAGGGCATGATATTCTCTATTATGGACTAAACAACCCCTCCCATCCCAACCCCCAACCCCTGGCAAATCCATGTATTGAAGCTCCTAATTCCAATGTCCTCAGAATGTGACTTTATTTAAAGAGGTAATTACATAAAATAGGTTTGTTAGAATAGGTTGTAATCCACTATGACTGGTGTCTTATAAGCAAAGGAGATTAGGACACACACAAGCACAGAGGCACCATGTGAAGGGACCGGAAGAAGATGGCCATCTGCAAGCCAAAGAGAGAGGCCTCAGAAGAATCCAAACCTGCCAACAAAGTTGTGTTGTTAAAACCACCCAATCTGTGGTTTTGTTACGGCAGACCTCACAAACAAAAACACTCTCTAACTTGATCTTCTAGTAACTAACATTCTCTTGCTTGTCTTGAACACACTAGCCATGTTCCCCCTTAGGGCCTTAGTGCTGATTATTTCCTCTGCTTTAAATATTCTGTGCTCTCTCATTGCTTCGTTTAAATCTTACTCAAATGCTTTTTCCCCTCTCAATGTAGCTGTCCATAACCACCTCTATTAAAAATGAATCTGGCCCTGGCCAGCAGGCTCAGTTGTTGGGAGCACTGACCCATATACCAAAAAAAGTTGTGGATTCCATTCCAGGTCAGGGCCTATACCTCATGTTGTGGTTTCTATCCCTGGTCAGGACACATATGGGAGGCCACCTAGGATGTCTCTCTTTCTTTCTCACATCCATCTCTCTCTCTCTCTCTCTCTTTTCTTTCTCTCCAAAATCATTAAAAGTATATCCTCGGGTAAAAACTAAATATATATACACTAGAGGCCCAGTGCACGAAATTCATGCACAGGGTGAGGGGGGTGTCTCTCAGCCTGGCCTGTGCCCTCTCACAATCCGGGACCCCTAGGGTAGGGTCCCTAGGCCTGGCCAGCGATCAAGGCCTATTAGGGCTTTCCTTCCCCCGGCTGTGGGCAGCTGGCCCTGCCCCTGCTGCTGCCACTGCTTGCCATCTGTGCAGCACTGCCCCATGGGGCGATCGTGGGACAATGGTGGGGCCCCCGACCAATCGCATTGCAACCACCTTGGCTGGCCTGGAACCAGTGCATGTCATAATGTGGTCACCTAGAAGGTCCTCCGAACTGTCATTCTACTGTTTAGTCGTTCTGTCGATTTGCATATTACACTTTTATTATTATAGATAAGTGCATCTCCTCCCCCACTACACTTGATCCCAAATAACTTGTTCCATTTTTTCCCCTATAGCACTTTATCATTACAATAGTAACTTATCAGTATTTATGTTGTTTGTGGCCTGTCTCTCTCCACTAAAAGCTAAACTGCATGAGGGTAAGAATGGCCACCTGTATGGCACACTGACATACCTTTGTAGCCTAGAACCCTATCTAACATATAGAAGATATTCAGGAAATATTTCTTAAATGGATAAAATGAAATAAATAACTGGATAGTACTTTAATGATTACTTAGTTCAATTCCTTCTTGGACTAGGTAAAAAATCAATTTTATATTTAATTTTTCTTACTAGTAATATCTACAGTAATTATTTACAGAGGGTAAACATTGACGTACTTGTAATAAATATCACTTTTTATTCATTGAAAATTAGTATCTAATATATGCTTTAGGTATTTGTGGGCAATCCATAGACCCAATTAATTATGGCTTTGCATTCAGTTTTCAACAGTCAAGGTATGCTAAGTAGGATAACCATCATCCCCTAATTTTCATTAACCTAAGACTAACAGGGGTTTGTTTTTGAGCTTTTAATTATTCATTTCATAGTGAATTGTGAATTCAGCTTGGAGATCTGGGGTCTTCTCCACATAGTCATTCTATCAAATGAATCCATCTTTCACTAAGTAGTAAAGACAAGGAAAGAAAAGTGTACAGAACTTGCAGGAAGTTTTAGGGACCAGATTTGGAAGTGGCATATATCACTTTCAGTTACATTCCATTAGCCAGAAGTAGTTACTTGGCCCCACCTGCATGAAATGTAATTGAGCAAATGATCAAGCAAGAAGAGGTGGACACACATATTGGTGAGCAATAATTTTCCCCTAACACTTGACCATCCTCTGCTGCAGGAAAAAACTGTAACAGAGCCTCCACATTGATGCTGCATGCAAACAACAAAAAGACTGATATTTATTGTGGCCTGAATTACTGGAGATTGGAAACAGCAAGCTAGGAAGTTTTCTTATCACCTTAATTTTGTTGTTTCGTTCAGCTTTATTTTAATGTAAATCACCGGAATATTAAATATATTTATTCATATGTATATTTAAAATAGATTACAAATGTAAATTATTTTATGTGTCCCCACTATAATTTTTACCCAAAATTTTCCCCATGAGTACAAATAACAAAGTTCATTACACAACACAAAGCGCTTGAGAGCACAAAGGAAAATTGGAAGCACGAATCTTAACAGCTACCCCCAAATTAGTTATCATTAGACTAATGATAAACCATAAGCCTACATCTTCAAGTGCTTTTCTACTAATAATAAATTAAACTGTACAAAATGATAGAATTAACTGGTTGTTTATTTAATCCCTTAATCCCTTCACCTTTCCTGGCAGCCTTTTCTGAGCTTAAAACAATTATAGCAGTGTACCAGAAACTGAGAGGATTTTTTATTTTATTTTGCTTTTAATTAAAACTTGGTTTCTGAACTTCCATATCTTACAACCTATTTGAGTTAAAAATACATGATATTTTACATTTTTAATAGAAAGAACATGGGTTTGGGAGCCTGATCTAGTGTTAAGTACTGGCTCTAACACTTACTAATTGTGCAAGGTTGGCAAATCACTTAACTCCTGAAACTTAGTTTCCTCATCTGTAAAACAGAGAACAATAATTCTTACCTTGCAGGGCTGTTATACATTTTAGAATTAGTCATGAGAACAACTAGTTCAATTCTTACCCCATAGTAGGGGCTCGGAATACACTATAACTATTATTATTATTGCTCCTTAAGGTAATAAATTTTAAGGGCCAAATCAGTTCTGGATAATAACTGTAATGAAAGGTAAGATATATGGGAAATAAAACCTATGTTGAAACATTGGGGGAGGAAGTTCAGGTGGAGCTTGAGCTGAACTTTAAATTATTGGTAATTTTTAGATGGAAAAGTCATGCAGCAGAAGCACAGTGGATTTCAAACCAGAAGTAAATATGAGCTGTTCAGAGAATGAGTGGAGCAACTTAACTAAAGAAGCAAGCATTTAAAGGTTTAGGATATTTACATGTAGTTTACTCGCTTGCCTTTATAATTTCTTAGAGGTGGAGATCAGATTACCAATGTCTGAATTTACAAAAAGTGCAGTTCAATAAAAATATTAAATAAGTACTGGCTAAGAAAAATATTATAAAACATTTCTGCAATAATAAAAATCAAAGGGCATTTGATAAGACATTTATAGATTGCTATTATAAGAACATTTGAATATTAGCTTAATTTTCATATGTATTATTTGCATTACTTTGATATGTTGAACAATATTTAAAATTAATACCTAAGCAAGTTATATCAAATTTCTATTTAAAACACCAAATAAAGGTAACATTTTAGAATTCTTCCTCTTTTTAAATTATGGAGGTAAAGATTATTGATTGTAGTGTTATGAATTATTAAGCTTCTGATTCTCCTTTGATCCTAAATCAGAGAGAAGACAAATATGAGAACAGACAGATTGAATATAGTATCACTTTCCCTTTCATAAAATGCTGTCTGATAATTTGACTTTAAATATAAGAAATGTATGCAACATGAAATTTTCTTTTCTGTAAATCCTACTTCAGAAAAAAAAACTTGCTTAATATAAACAAACCAAAATTTAAGTAGGCCTACAAACTTGTCCTTATATCTTGCCCAAGTAAATCCATATAGCCATGAGTAGAGAAATAAACTAGAAAGTTGGTGTGTGTGTGTGTGTGTGAGAGAGAGAGAGAGAGAGAGAGAGAGAGAGAGAACATATTTTTATGGCAGTGAGTATTAAACAGTATTTCAAATCCAGATAACATGCATTTTCAACTCGTCCATATTCTGTCTCCTCTGGGCTACCCCAATGCCAATCAGAGGCTGGAACTGAGATCAATGATCTGTTTCATACCCTTGGTATTATACACTCAGGCATACACACACATACAGGGAAGAGGGGAGAGAGAGAGAGAGAGAAATTTTAAAGTATTATTTTCTAAGACATTTGAAGTGATTTCAACAGCTCAGAGGTATTAAAAGAAAAACCACCCTGATGTATCACTTTGTATTTTTATTTTTTACCTCACTACATCACTACATCAGCACATCTGGTATTTCCTGTGAGCCAAAATTGCAGTCCCTGCTTGATAATTCATAAATGTTTTAGAGAATCATTTTCAGTCCAATGGTTGCCACCAAGGAAACATTATACTTATATATATATTCATTACATATGAATTGATTAATATAAAGTGAGGTATTTTATTTCCAACCATATTTTCATATAGGAATTAGTGGGCCAAAAGCAATGAACACTAAACTTATACTAAACCCATATTCTATGAGAATATTTATTTCTACTAGTAGAAATAAAATATAAATAAAACAGAAGTATACCAAATGATTATTCACAGAAGCAATTAGGATATTGCAACTGCAGGCCTGATTTAATGCAATATTAAATTTATTCTTCTTCTCTTCTCTCGTCTCCTCTCTTCTTCTTCTTCTCTCTTCTTCTCTTCTTCTTCTTCTCTCCTCTTCTTCTTCTTCCCCTCCTCTCCTCCTCCTCCTCCTCCTCCTCCTCCTCTCCTCCTCCTCCTCCTCCTCCTCCTTTTCCTCCTCCTTCTCCTTCTTTGTTATTGTGCATTGTTTTTTTCAGATGAGTTATGTCCTAATGAATATATATTGTTAGTTAAGCATTGCTTGCTGGGGGAATAGATATTTAATGATTCTGTACCATCATTTCTATATCTACTCTAGAATATGATGTTGTTTACATATTAAATGGAAAGGGAAAGAAGGATAGAAAACCCCAAATTCCTTGTTTGGTGAAAGAAGGGGAGAAATAGGGACAGAAGGAAAGAAGGGTTAAAAGAAGGAAAGGATAAATAAAGAATAAAGGAAAAAGGGAAGAGAGAGAAAAAAAGAGAAGTGGGGAGAGAAGGAGGGAGGAAGAACAACCAAAATAACCTGATTTTGTTTGTGTAGGAAACTGATCAGATATTATTTTCTGAAACAACATGCCTTATAAAGCACAGGCATTAAATTGGATTTTAAAATTCCAGAAAAATAATGGTTGAATAAATTTTAAATACAGCTTGTCAGGAGAGAACCAAGATGGTGGCATAGGTAAATTCTGGTACTCAAATCCTCCCACAACCACATCAAAATTACAACTAAAATACGGAACAACCAACATTCAGAACCACCTGAAATCTGGCTGAATGGAAGTCCTACAACTAGAGAATTAAAGAAGAAAGCACATAGAGACTGGTTAGAGGAGCAGAGGCACAGAACAGATGGTCCAACACCCACGTGTGGACTATTTTATTTTGGAGGGCGAACTTGATTGTGGAGGCTTCCTGAGAGGAGCAAGGGCATCCCAGTTCCACACCAGGCATCCAGTCCAGGGTTCCAGTGCTGAGAAGAAAAGTCCTCATAACTTCAGGCTGTAAAAACCAGCAGCAATTGTGGCTGAGTGACACAGAGGCTGCTGGAATGGTGGGCAATGGGGGAGATGGGGGGATATCTATAATAATCTCAACAATAAAGACATATTAAAATAAATGAATGAATGAATAAGTAAACACAACTTATCAGAAATGTGTCAGATCTTTAAATTTTACTCAATAATCCTCTTAAATTCTGGCCTAATAGAACACTTCACCTGATATGTCCTATCTAATTATGGCTGGAGAAGCAGTGATGGATAATAATTTCTAACCCAAATGATAGCTTAGTCATTATACAGAAGTTTTGGGTATGGGTTGTTTATAAAGATGCTTAATTCTACCACATATTTAAATCCTCCTGTTCACTTTGCCTCCATATTCTCCTTCTTCACACACACACACACACACGCACAACCACACACACACACACACCCAATCTTTTACCAATGAACAACTACAACCCACCCCCATCCTACCCCCACTTCCATTGCTTTAACTCAGACCTTCTATTCCTGCCCAAAATATTTCAATAACCTGCCAGTTTGACTCTTTATCTTTGACTTCAATTCTCCCATCTATCTTCCTTAACACTCAAACTGTTAATTTACTCATTTATTTTTAATTGCAATTCCTTCAACTGCCTTTCATATAAAATTCACATCTATTATTATAATATTCAAGGACCATCATAAATTTATTTCATTGATGCAATAAACATTAGTTATTTTCTATAAGCATAAAATTTTGCTAGATTCTGTGGTTATAAAGATGAAAACACAGTTACTGCATCCTTAAAGTACATAGTCAGGTAGAAACAGAAATAACCAAAGTTTATTTAAATAATTTCTTAAATAAACTTTAGTACCAATTAAGAGAAATAGTACTTATTACCTCTGAGTAAGTCTTAGTACAAATGTTTTCTTGCCTTCAAAAGAGAAAAGTTATGGAATGAAAAGTATATTTAGTTAATTTTGGGTGAATGGAAAAGGAGTGAATAACTTATAGGTTAATTTGTAATACTTTTACCTTTTATTGATGAATCCCACAGAGGCTATGATGGACTCCATGAAGATTCTCCTTCAAGAATGATGGATGCATTCCTTCAGAGGTATATAGTGCTAGGGGCAGACAGCCCTCAACTCTAGTAGGCCTTTAGGGTATTGCCTTGTCTAAGATGATGCCCTCTTTCCTATGCAGCCTATATCTAGTGACTAATTCCTGTAAAGGATAAAAGGCTCAGTCTCCTCCCCAAGAACCTTATTTTTGGAGCTCATCATGGGGTCAGCTGAGGCCTTTGTTGAGACTACACTGTAGACTAGCTGCTTCACTGCTCAATCCTGCTGCCTTTCCTTCCCTTCCAAAGGTAGGGGCCCCCAAAGCATATACAAACAAACCAATATTTATCTCAGAATCTGCTTTTCAGGGATACCTACCTGTGACCTAGGCATACCTAGTTTTTTTTCCTTACTCATAAAATATGAGTTTGTCATTCAACAACTAAGTGTGCACTTTAAATATGGCAAAGAGTTCACGAAATTCTGAACTGGCCCACAAGAATGTGATTTCCACTGGGTTAGAAGACATAATTAATAAAGTTTAATAATTTTTAAGGGTTGTTTTTAATATATTCTACCTCAAATCCTATATAATAAAAGCCTAATATGCTAAGTGTCCCATCATCTTGTCAGCCATTCAAACAATCAAAGTGTAATATGCTAATGATATGCTAAGGCCGTTCAACCGCTCGCTATGATTTGCACTGTCCACCAGGGGGCAGACGCTCTGACTGGTAGGTTAGCTTGCTGCTGGATTCTGGACAATTGGGACTGAGCGAGATGGGCTGGACACGACCTGAAGCCCGCCCACGGTCCCTCCCTAGCTGGCCAACCTCCTGGCCCCGATCATGCACTGGTGGGGTCCCTTGGCCTGGCCTGTGCTCTCTCACAATCCCGGACCCCTTGGGGGATGTTGGAGAGCCAGTTTTGGCCCAACGGCAGAACAACTGGTCACTATGACATGCACTGACCACTAAGGGACAGACACTCAATGCAGGAGCTGGCCCCTGATGGTCAGTGTGCTCCCATAGGGGGAACGCTGCTCAACCAGAAGCCGGGCTCATGGCTGGCAAGTGCAGCAGTGATGGCAGGAGCCTCTCCCGCCTCCACAGCAATGCTAAGGATGTCTGACTGCCTGCGGGCCTAAGCTGTCAGTTGGACATCCACTGAGGGCTCTGGTCTGCGCAAGGGCACAGGCTGGGCTGAGGGACCACCCCAAGTGCACAAATTTTATGCACCGGGCAACTAGTTTAACTATATAGATGAAAATAACATAGCTAATGTTCCCCCTGTAGTATACCAAAAGCAGTCAATGAGATTTTAACAAATAAAAACATAAAGTTATAGTTGTTTATGATGTTTTTCTTTATAGTGAGATTATTCACTAATAATTGAGTCATACTAATAAAGGACAAATCTCTGCAAATATAATAATTTAAACTTAATATTTGAATTGAATGTTAAAACATATTTTGCTCATATAAATTAGAATCTTCTGTAAATTCTTAATGATTAAAATATTTGAAAAGCAAAGATAAATAAATGCAAATATATTCATTTATAACATTTATTAATATGCATGCAGACCATATAAATGTTTGCAGTAATATGTAGTTACTGTGAAGTACCTTGCTTTTTTCAAAACAATATGTAGCATTGAAACTTATAGTGGATAATGAAATAGTGCAAACTAAAAGCATATAAATCACCAAACAACCCTAATGAAATTAATACAGGTTTATACTGTGTTTTTTTTCAAAAATGTTACTACTGTTTATACCATACTTTATATGTATCTAAATGTATATATAAAAGCCTAATATGCTAAGTGTCTGACTGGTCAACCATTTGACCAGTCGCTATGCTCCAACAGGTAGGTTAGCTTGCTGCTGGGGTCCAGCCAATCGGGACTGGGCAAGATGGGCCAGACACGCCCTGGAGCCCTCCTGCGGTCCCTCCCTGGACCCAGTCGTGCACCAGTGGGGTCCCACAGCCTGGCCTGCACCCTCTTGCAATCTGGGACCCCTTGGGGGATGTCAGAGAGCTGATTTTAGCCCGATCCAGGGGATCCATGTACCAGGCCTCTAATAAAATTATAATAATGTACATTAATACCACTTAGATTCATAGTTTAAACCTTAACCTATAAGGATACTCATACATTTACTTACTATTGTTATATTCTTACTTAACCAAATACATCCACAAGATGTATTTATTATAACAGAGACATAAAAGTAAATTTCTATTTCTCTAGATTATTTCCTTCCTTTTGGTCAAAGTATTAACAACACTTAAAAATAATGTTACAATTTGCTTTCTTTTGAGCACCTAAAAATTTCATTCTCAAGTTGCTTTAAGGTACTCTAAATGTAATTTTTATTATATTTTGATAGAGAGGAAAATTACCTTGAGGCAGTCACCTATTAGTTTTCTGCCTTAACTAAGTGGATTATGGACTTTAAATCTAAACCTGAACATATCTCAAAAAGGTGCTCAAGTTTAACTATCTTGTCCTATAAATATGGAAGGCACTTTGACAAAAATTGGAACTCCCTAATACCCATATGGATTCAAATATTGCAGAAAGGAAATGGATTGTAAATTTTGGCAACTGAACCTAGCTATACTTCCATATGTATACTATACCAACCACAGAATTTGGAATGCAAACTCTTGTTACAAACCATTTTTTACTAATTAGAAGCGTCTTCATTTTTCACCTTCACAAGTAAAGTTGCAAGAAGCCCAATGTTCGCCTGGCTTGTCTCAAATTCCTATTTGGCAGGCAATGTGAAAATTAACTCCCAAAGAGCTGTCATATGCCTATAGTCTCCAACTTGGCACAGCTACTAGCTTTGACCTCAGGGAATTTTCATGTGTAAGTCTTCCTGCGGTTTACCTCTGAGAGTTCTCTCTAAATTGAAAGAGAAAGAGAAATGGGTAAAACAACAGCCCAACAAGCCAGGTTTATTTTAAATGGTACACAAAAAACAGTTCTCTAGCCGGACCTAACTGCTCCAACAAGGTCTCAGTTAATTACTCTTATAAAGTAATTCAGGAAGAGCAAGGCCAATTAGCTCAACAATTAAATGTGTGCTAACAGTACAACACATATTAATCAGAATTAACATCCATAAATGTTTCTAAGGATATCAGATCAATCAAAGTGTAAGAAATATAGATCTTGGTGACTATGCCCCTAATTATCATCAAATGCCACCTACTGTCATAGGATCTGGTCATTTCCTGTTTATATTTCAGCCACCATGGAAAATCTATTTAACCTGCCTCTTTTTAAATAAGCCTGGATGACTGAACCAACATAAAGAAAATCTAAAATTCAGGCTTTAACTAGTTTAAGCTATTATTATGTATTTCTAGATATCATCTAAATCTCAATATTTGAACTGTGTAATATTTGTTCTTTTTATGAATTCTTCTGGAATATTTTCACTTGTTGCTGATTTGGTAGGAGTTTCTGGTCTCATGGTAGAGTGATGGAGAGCCTGAATTGGTAAGTTCTGTGCTTCAAGTCCCAGCTCTGTCATCTACTAACTAATTTTGGAAAACTGGCTTAAATAACCATTTGTGTGGTCCATTTGCAATTGGCCCTCAGATTTATTCCCTGCTCTGCCCTTATTCACTTTATTACAGGGAACTCCATTCCCTAGTATCCTCTAGAACAGAATAAGAGTGTGGTATTCCTCTGTCTTCCCTTCTGCCTCATGTAAAGTTTGGGCAGATTCTGTGCCCTGATGTGCTACTTGGATAGTCACTCACTCTTTGGGCACACACAGGGAAATCCCACTGTGGGTCTACTAGTATCTTCTTCAAGGTGGTTCCAGATACAGCAAGTTACTATCTCTCTGTGTACCTCTATACTATCTCGTGTACCTCTAGAGTTAGAAACAGCTTCTTATTCTCCCATTATTTATGTAATCAATTTCCTATATTACATTTTATTTAATTCCTAAATTAAAATTTTCTGAGGCATAGCAAGAGATTCCTATTTCTCTGATTGGACCCTCATTAGTAAAATGGAGTCAATGATAATAATGGACATACAGCGTGATTTTTAGAATTATTTAATGCAGTTATTCTCAGCTTCATGGGGCCTCAGAATCACTTGGGGAGCTTATTACAGTGCAGATTTCAAGGCCTCACCCTCAGAGTTTCTGATTCTTTAGGTATAAAGTGGGGCTCAAGAATTTGCATTTCTGCATTCTCAAGTGATTGGGAGCTGTTACCCTACAGACCACACTTTAACAACCACTGTAGTATAAACTGTTCTATAAAATTCTAAAACTTAATGCCGACATTCATCAGAATTAACACCCACAAATGTTTCTATAGACATCATATTAATCAAAGTGTTGTTTGAACTTCATTCGTACATTGGTCAAACCAGTCTGCTAACACCTCTGAAACAAGATATATTGAATAGATGATTGCCCTCAATAACATGGAACTTGGGTTTTATGTTGGAAGAAACTGAGCTTAGAGGTATGAAGTATCTTTCCTAACTGGGTGGCCATCAAATACATCATGACTAAAAGCTTAGGCTTTCTGATGATATACCTTATTTTCATTCTACTCTACTATTGTGCCTATGTAGGCATCATTATTGATAAACACCAATATGTTAGTTGCAGTCCTTTGAACAGCATATTAAAGAAGGGATGTGTATATATGTTAGTGTGGACCTGAAGGACATGAGATTGAAGTTTGCCTCCAAGAATGAATAATCCATTAGAAATAGAGAAGAAAATATTTCTTGAAATGGAAAAACCTTTAACAGAACAATATTTTATGGAACTATCTTTAAAGGATTTCTCTTCACAGGAGTGATAAAAAATGATGGTAGAGGATTAGGAGAATTAATAATAATGATGATAGCCATTTTTTAGTGCACACTCATGCCAAGCATTGTATGTGTAGTATTTCATATAATCTTCCCTATAACCCTATGAGGGAGGAATTACTATTCTGATCTTACAAGTTGAAAAGTGAGGCTCAGAGGGGCTTGAGGTCATACTGTGGTAGAAACTTTGTTTAAACAAACACATAACACTACCCTGTGCTAGATACCACCATTCTAAGCCCTTTACAAATACAAAGTAAGTTAACCCTTAGAGCAGGGTTATGACCTACGTATTACTATCCTTTTATTATCCCCAGTTTACAGAGATATTCTGAGAAAGTGCTTGATCAATGTTATGTTGCTTGGTAAGTAGTGGGGCTGGAAGGGACATTCGCTTGTTTGATTCAAGTGCAGATGCTCTAAAAAATCTAAACTTTACTCCATTCCTCAACTTCAAAAGTCTATATATGCAATGAAAGGCTAGTAGTTACAGAAGGTGATGAATGTTTGGAACAGTTTTGGTAGGTAAAAGAGAAAATACTTATAAATTAAACAATAACAAAGAGATCCTATATAGTTGCACCCTGATCTTCATGCTATAATAATAACAACAATAATAAATCATGATGACGTGCTTATAATATTTTAGGGACTATGAAAGTCTTTTTGTATTTTTCTCAATTCACACAACAACCTGGAATAGGTACTGCTCTCACTATTTTCCAAATGAGAGAATTGAGATAAAGGGGGAATAAGTAGATTGCCCAAGGTCACAAAGCTAGTAGCAGTTGGTAGATTTGTGCCTGAACCCAAGCAATGTGACTCCTAAACTGACATTCTTAATCCCTAACCTACATGACCATGACCATGAACCCTGAAAATAACCATAAAGAGAATAATGTTTTGTAATTCAAGTACTAATTTGCATAATATTTGCATCTATTCGGGATCCTAACAGAATCATCATCCTTTTGTATTAGAAGTTTTTTTCCAATTAGCCATAACTTTGGTAATAATACATACACACCAGTACACACACACACACACACACACACACACACACACACATACCATATATATACTGAGTGGCCAGATTATTATGACCACCTGACGTTTGTAGGAAAATTAGCTGTATACTGCATCGTATGGGATATGGAAGCCGAAGGCCTGTTCGAACACCTTTGCTGTCTGCAGTTACCAAGATAAAACATCTCCAATTCGCAAAGGAACACAAGGATTGGACAGTCGAGCATTGGAAAAAAGTCATGTGGTCCGATGAATCATGTTTCCAGTTGCATCATGCAGATGGCAGAGTAAGAATTTGGCAGAAACAACATGAAAGCATGCACCCCACATGCATGAGTACAACCCTTCAAGCTGGTGGGGGCAGTGTTATTGTTTGGGGCATGTTTTCTTGGCATGATTTGGGCCCTTTAATTTGTGTGGAAGAACGTCTGAAGAGCACATCATACTTAAGTATCGTTGCTGATCAGGTTCATCCTATAATGTTGATGGCGTATCCCAATGGAGATGGCTTCTTCCAACAAGACAATGCGCCATGCCACAGTGCTTGTATTGTGCAGGAGTGGTTTCAAAAACATGAGGGAGACTTTACCTTGCTTAGGTGGCCCCCACAATCACACAGATCTCAATTCAATTGAGCATTTGTGGGACAAAGTTAAAAGAGCCATCAGGCAGTTGGTTACACAACCATCAAATCTCACAGAACTGGACAGTGCTATTCATCAGGCATGGTGTCAGATTCCTCACATCACCTTTCAACATCTTGTGGAGTCAATGCCAAGAAGAATCGCCACACTATTGAAGGCAAAAGGTGGCCCAACGAAGTACTGATGGGTGATCATAATAATCTCACCACTCACGTTCAAATATATCCCACGTTCAAAGGCTGTTAAATCACGTTGTTTACCCATATCTGCAGAAAAAAATCACTTCTACTGTTGTGGTAAACAACCTGCTTCCCTATTTATAATGGTCTGGCCCTCTAGCAACTTCAGCGCGGAATTATAGCTAATTTGCCTACAAATGTCAGGTGGTCATAACAATCTGGCCACTCAGTGTGTGTATATATATATACATATATATATATATATATATATATATATATATATATATATATGTGTATATATATGAAATATATGTATATACTAGAGGCCCAATGCACAAAGATTCGTGCAAGAATGGGCCTTCCTTCCACTGGCTGCCGGCACTGCCTTTGCTCCTGCCAGAGCCACCTTTCTGCCTTCCCACGCTGCCCAGAGGCCCGGAGTGGCTGGGGCATTGTGGAAGCCTGCGTCGTAGCCATGGTGATGAAGCAAGCGTCCCGCCCCACCCCTGGCCACTTGGGTCCTGCATATGCTAATTAACCCGCCATCTTTGTTGGGTTAATTTACATACTCACTCCTGATTGGCTGGTGGGCATCACGAAGGTATGGTCAATTTGCATCTTTCTCTTTTATTAGTGTATATATATATGCATGCATATACATACACATGTATGCTAGCACAACCTTTCGGGAACATTTTTTTCTAATTTCTATATCTATATAGTGACCATAATAAGAGTAAGAAAAAAGCTATCACTAATTAATTGCACTTTGTTAAAGGTATTGTGCAAATTCTTCATTTCTACTTACATATGATTCCTTTTCTGGTCTAAATATATGTTGTTTTGGATATGCAGTAAGTGCAACTTTTATTTCAAGTCTAACAATAGCTCTGAATGTACAGTGCCAGTACATACATGAGAACAGAGCTATGTTAGCTCCTCTGGCTTCCTAAAGTCAGCATTGCAGTGGAGATGGGGATTAGCCATTGAACAGGTCTCCCTTCCAGGCTCTTCATTATCTCTAATACATATTAAGATTTTCTGAAAATTCTGTTCCAGAATAAAAAGAAAAATAAGAAAGCCATTAAGAGGAAAGACTGAGAAAAGAAGATGAAGGTTAAAATGATAAGAGAATTGGTGAAGGAAAAGACCATGTAATTAACTCTGCCACTCAAGAGCACAGAGCATTCTGGGAGTAGAGGACATCAAATAATCATGAAATGAAAATAATTAACTAAAACTTTTATTTTTTTGCCACCGAGTGACAAAAAATTTGTTTTAGACCAAAATTCATAATCATGGAACTTTGGGTGGAAATGTTAAAGATGTATAGGGAATACGTTCTTTATTTCTACCTGTGTAATCTCACTTATTGTTACTTTCTTTTGTGCAAGTAAACTTGACATTGAAAAACAGGCTTAACAAACTTTTTACAGAGTAAGAATTTTTTCAACATAAATATACAATAATCCAACAACACAACAAGACTGATGAACTGTCCACAGACACGAATTACTCCTCCTCCTTGCTTTTAGGAGTTACGACTTCCCCAGTGTCTGCTCCTCCCCAGGCAGTCAGATTTCATCCCCATTTTAGTGTGGAATCTGATCCCTGAACATATTAAAATGTTGCTTCATTCTGCTAACATTTCTTCTTAATTGCTCATGTGTCTTACATGACATAAATTTATCAGTGCTTATCATGAATTTCTAGCCTGGGATGAAAAATTACCTTTAACAAGTCTTTCATTTCATTTCATCAAATTGCATCTTGATGGATTGAGACAGTTGGGCAAAGTAATTTCCATTATCTGATTATCGTAACATTTATTTTTATTAAAAACAAACAAATTAGCAGTTCAGCGTTTCATATATTCTCAGAGATGAAATCCTGTGCAGACTCGGAGGCCCTGTGCGTGGCACAGAGAGGGACCCAGGTGGACACTACATTCGACCAGTTAAAGCAGTTTCCAGGGCTGTGTTTCTGAATCTTGAAAGTATGGCCCTTGTGAAACATTCTGACACTGGGAATTCAAAGTCTCCTTGTACGGTGGCTGCCAGAAAGTTTAAAACGTTAAATAATCTCTCAAATTTGCCCTAGAAATTCAAGTTGGCTTATTAAAGTTTTTCCCCCCTTGTTTGAACAACTTCTTTGTTTCACTAACGGCAAATCTCCTGTGTTTTGTCACGTTGTTATTGAACAAGTTTAATGATTTGCTGAGGACCTCATCTAGAGGCATTACCAAGCAGCTCGAGATTAGAAACGTATGGTGGTAGAGGCTCTCCTAGAATAAATGGAAATATTTTATTCAGCTACTGAGAAGGGTCTCCAGAGATCAAATTAGAAGCTGGCTGTGAAGGGAGATGTTTAGGCATGCTCTGGAATTATTTATCAGCATTTTCTGCTTGTGTGAGAATAAGCAGACATTAAGTTTAAATTAAACAAAGGGGGAAAGAAAACAAGTTTTTTCAGTAATTTGACTGCTAATGATATTTCTGAATTATTCTCAGCTTAATAGTTTAAGTAATTTGCAATGATAATAATTGTTCCTGCTAAAGCTCCAATAGTGTCGATTTTTTTCCCCTTTTGCCAAGATTAACCCCCTTTAAAACCTTTAATGGTCATGTAATTGCAAATTTATTGTGGGCTTTGTTAATTTTTAAATGTGTTTTCTTCTTGACATTTCTTTTAACTTAATTTAATTTTATTACATTCATCAACTATATGAGAAACTAACTTAAAAGTCCATTAAAAAGGAATAAATGTTCTTTATGTTGCACTTGTTTATCTTTATTTATAATGAGCCTGAGTTTTTAGATAGACTAAAGGCAGCTTAATTATTACTTTCAACATTAATGGGCTTTTCTCATACACTCATTTAAAATGAGTATGCTTTTAGGGTTTTTTGGAAAGAAGTAAACTGTTAACATTGGGTTGCAATTGTACCTTAAATAATTAAACAAAACAGACCACATCCCAAATTAACACACAAGCCTGTATTTTAAATAACATCTAGGTGCTGAAGTTGTAATAAAAGCAATTAAACTTTGTTCTTAAGAGAAAATGGCATGCTATCACAAATAATTGGTAATTGAAAATATTTTCATGTGAGATTTGGCAGGTTAATGAAGCTAGAAACTAAAACCCTAGGTGCTATGGCTGCTTTTCATATTGCGGGAATAGAAATATATAGCTCAACATTTTCTCAGCCAGTAAATTGTCTTTCTTGTGTCTGGAACTAAGTCACCAT
Organism: Myotis lucifugus; assembly: GCF_000147115.1. NCBI lineage: Eukaryota > Metazoa > Chordata > Mammalia > Chiroptera > Vespertilionidae > Myotis > Myotis lucifugus. The sequence goes on from NW_005871073.1 coordinate 6,760,879, forward strand.
ATCAATCATCTGCATAGAAATGACCAGGACTACTACAGCTCCCCTCCACACTCACTGTTTTGAAAGTAAAACGCCTGATGAAAATTACACTGTCCCTAGAAATTCAAGTTGCATATTTCAATGTTCTGGGTTTATATTAACCCTTTTAAAAGAATTTGGTTATCTGTTCTAGAATAATTTCTATTAAGTTATTCCATTGTGATTTAGAATTAAATTGTACCGCAAATGTTAAAAAGAGTCAAAAAGAGAAAGAAAGAAAGTGAGATAAGGTGAACTGAGGACTCAATAAAAGCAGTCTTTTCCTGGCCAGAGGAAAAACATTCTTAAAATTTGAAATATATAAAATGAACTCCTTGTTTGTATGATTTGAGAAAGAGATATCATTTGGTACATTTTTTTTCTTAATCTGAAACTTTGCAAACATTAATGACTTTTACACACTTTGGAGTGGCATTCTCTACCCTTTGCTAATACTCTTTCAGTGCTTGGGAATCAAGAATTATAAGACAAGATATTAAAAACAGTCCACAAAGCAATAGAATACTGTGAATTAAAGTAATAAAAAGTACTGAGCTACTGACATAAAGGCAGAGAATAAGTCAATGGACATTAGTAATAAACATTTAGTAAGTTCCTTAATATTAGTTTCTTTAAAAATGTTCTTAGTATTATATATTCTTGTTTTTACCTCAATTGCTTAATTTTCTGAAATTCCAGAGATGTATTTTTATAACTCTTGCCTAGTAATGCCAAAGTCACTCAGATACCCCACAAAATACATATTTGTGATATATATTTTTCATACCTATATAGTTGGTATCTTATCTCTTTAAAACTTATAAACAATTGCTTTGCAGCATTTTCACAGGTAGTAACAACTACTTACAAATATGTTCTTCCTATTTCTTTAATAACCTATTATGTGGCTTTTCTCTTTGTCTCTTTCTTTATCAGCTCCTGATGCTCTAAATTGGGTACAGAAATTCTAAAAAGGTAAATTTTCATCACTCATTATGTAATTGGTGAACTATTATGTGCACCATCATTAAGGGGACAGTATTGGTGAAGAATGGGCTTGAAAAGCCATTGCAGCATCAGTGTTCTGGATAAAGGTTTGAAAGGGAAGTTTACTGCTTTTAACTAATGTATGTTTATTGTGAATCCTTAGAGGTGAGGTACTCTTCTACATGCAGTCTTTCTAATGCATATATATCTGTGTCTAATTTATGACTCACCGATCCTCTCTTCTTTATCTAGATTCCTTGGTTCACCTCTTCAACATTTCTTTAATTTATTTCCAATATTTTTTCATTCTTTGCCTAACATCTCAGGAGACTTTATCATATCTTCTTGGGAAAAAAACCTCCCTATTTTAATTCAACTGTCCATACATGTGTCTGGGATGCTGAGGACTGAGGAGTGAGGAGGCGTAGGAATCACAGGAATCATCTGATTTGTTCTATTCTAATTAACTTGTCTTCAGATTCTTGTGGTCCCTCCTTTCTTATTTTATTCAACTTAAATCTTCCCCACTCTCCTCAAATATTTGGGCCCATGATCTCAACACTTACTTTGACAGATAAATAAGTTCCTACTCCACAGAAATCAGTCGCATTACCAAACTCCAAGCCTTCCTTTCTCCTTACCTCCTATTATAAAAGAGGCCATGTCCTCCCTTGTATTGAAAGATAAACTCTGCATCTGCTCCAGATACCCACCAGTAAGCCTTCTCAGGAAACTGAAACCCTTCTCTCATTCTATTGGCTTCTAACCTTTGTTCTCTCTATATATATACTGAAGATCGTATCTTAAAAACAAAGAAGCAAATAATATTCTGCCTTTACTTCAAGTTCCCCCAGTAAATTATTCTCTTGTACAAATAATTGTACATAGTTCTCATCTACATGCTGCTCCTTCTTCCTCACCTCCCATTCACTCCTCCAGATACTGTCACATTATCAACACTCCACCATATGAACGTTCTCACCAAAATCACCAATGATGGGTTTATGCTACATTTTGTGGATATTTCTCAGTCCTCATCCTACTCCATTGCTCAGCACTATTTGACAGCATGGACTACTCCTTCCTTGTTCCAATAACCTCTTTTAGCTGCCTTCCTAATAACATATTTCAGAAGTTGACACACTATGGCCCACAGGCCAAAGGTAGTCCTTCACCTATTTTTGTAAATAAATCTTATTGGAGCACAATGATACTCATTTGTTTATTCATTTGTCTATGACTGCCTTTAGAGTTGAATAGTTGGGACAAATACCTTATCACAAAGCTTAAATATTTATTTTCTTACCTTTCGCAGAAAAATTTTGTCAATCTCTGTTATATTATATGTCATTTTTTATAAAGCAATCTATTTAGCTGTTGGAAATTGGTCTCCTTTCTAGGTTTTATTTTCTAAATAGATCTTTTAAATGTCAATGTTTATCCAGGTTACAACCTGGGTCTTATCTTCTTCTTAATCTATATAGTCTATTTGAAATATTCCATCTGTATGTATGGGATCTTCACATACTAGCTGGTCTGTATGTTGTTAACTTCCAAATGTGTACATCCAGCTCAAATATCTCTCCTGAGCCTCAGAAACATATATCCTACTGCAATATCCTTCTACTACAATAGTCTAGGTTTGTAAAATTTAACAAACACAAAATTGAACATACACTCTGAGTCGCTTCTCCAATCTGCTTCTCCTTTGTCTTCAGTCTCACTAACAGGCCCCACTCATTAGTTGAGTCATAAAGTGAAGTTTCATAATGGCCTCTTGCCTTTTTAGGGCTAATATACCAGAATGTCCTACTTTTCACCATACTTCAAGTCCTCTCCATTTCTACTATGGATCACCTCAAAAACCAGTTAATGTTCTCTCAGTCAATTGTCAACCTCAGCAATGTTTATGGCTCAACATGCACTCTCTTTTCCCCCCATTTCTACCCACATCCTCCTCCTTCCTCCCGCCCCACTTCAATGGGTTAACTCCTGATTCAGGCTTCTGTTTTTGTCCTCAAAGATTTCATTGTCCCACAAATCTCTGCAGACTACCTTACTATCTCTTTTTATGTTTCCCAATTTCTTCCTGCTTCCTCTTGTCATACTATTTTACATTTCAATCCCTTTACTATATTCAAAGTCTGTGACTGATAGTGTGTTGACCTTCATTGTGGTCTATTAAGCAAGTTGCACAATACTTAACTCAAAATAAGAACACAATAAGCTTAACTGAATGAATGAGTTATAAGGTTTCATCAAGTGGAGAATCATCCATACCTCATATGCTATCTGAAACAGCTGATGGGTTTTTAATTAATTTAATATTATGAGTAACCGTTATTTAAATTATTGCCTTCAATTCTTAAAATATAAAACTCTATGTGTCGTCAGGTATTACTCAATGGCCAATTTTGAATATGCAGTGCTGGTCTGTGTCTTTTACAGAAGAAATACCTTTATCCATGGATCCTTCTTTCTTTGTCAAGGCTTGTATACAGGGCTTTTGCACACACAAAAGAATAATTAGTTGTTTTGCAAGGCGCTGCTGGGCCGTATAATGCTGTGACCAAAAATGTCACCAATTATAAATGTGAAAGCAGTACATTTGCATTTTGAAAAAGGCAGTGTTTAGTCATTATGTTTTATATTTTGTGTTTATTTTTACAGGTCATAAAGGAAATGTATTTTTATGAATGTTATAAGTGTAATCAATTGACAAATTAATATATAGTACAACCTAAAATATAAAGGATATTTATTAAATATAATGTACTAATTAAGCTTAAGAATGAACAATAATGGAATTCTCATCTACATAGGTAACATATATTGTCAAATTATCACTTGTCATCTGAATGTGTTTTCTCAAAGCAGGAAGCATTCTGAGCCACAGACCCATTATTCTGCACTATAAAAATGGGAGTCATTTCAAGTTACAGATACATAAGACAAAACATCTTTGTTTTTTCCAATTTTTACAGTTTATCCAATTTACATGATGAAATTTAAAACCTGGAGAAAGAGGAACATGTAATAAAAATTGGAGCAGACTCTTAATGGTAACCCAGTGAATAGATCTCCTGCATAACTTCTTATGGATAGTGATTCTCCACCTACTAAGGGAGATAGAGCAAAGCATTCCTTGGCAAATTATATTCTCTTCTGTGCTGCTGCCAAAATGAAATACTTGAACAAGTGCAATTCCACATCCTATGCTTGATGCAAGTCTAATGTCACTATATTTGGAATGAAACGTTGCTCAAAAACTGGTAACAAAAATGTTTTTGTTTTGATCAGGTCTCAACTGTTTCTCTTCTCCCTCATTTCTTGCAAATAATATATCTCAGATTCTTAAGAGAAGACTCTAAAGAGAATTGTTTTCCATTTCCATTGTGAGTAACCAGGTTAGAGGTAACTGTTCAGAAAAAGCCCCAAACCCTAAAACATATTTTGCCATTATTTTTTTAATTCCTAGGTGGCATTTCAGGAAATGTTTTGTGTCCTAATGACAGAAAAAAGAAAACAAAAATTCATTATACTAACCTCACATTTCTGCCAGTAGGGTACCAAAGCATTAGAAGGATATAGGCACAGTGTGCAGCGAGAGATGGCTGCAAAGCAATGACATCCGCCTATCGATGACAACACTTGAGCTGCGGCCAGGCTGACTTTTCTTGTACACTGATGGTATCACACCCGTTTTCACATGAGGAAACACCTTCCTCTTTCCCATCATACAAAAACAAAATGCTGCTGCTTGCCTTGCAGAGCTCCTAAGCTCTTACCTAACGCTCCATGCTTAGGTAACGTGCTCTTCACCCCCATGGAGCTAACTCTTCAGTGTCCCAAGAACTGAGGTCATGAATGTTAGGCATAAGAGGCTACTAAGGATGGGAAATTTAAAAAGCAGTAAATGTGATACCTCACCATAATTTAAAAAGCATACACTTAGGAAACAGGAAAATTTGAGTGTAATCCCAAGTCAACCATTTAGTAGGATTAATCCTTTCTAAAGACAACAGCATAACCCTGGAGATGACAATCCTTAAATGAGGCAGACTACGTAAGCTTTCCAATCCCCTCTTCCATTTCCACAATAGGGTACTACAAATGTTAAACAATCTCTTTCCCAGTTGTGCACAATCATATATAAATAAAAATCTGCCTGGAAGCTCTTGGGAGAGTTTTATTTCCCTTATTTTAGAGGAAGATATCACTGGCTGCCCCTGCTCCCCTTTATTCTTGCCTTGAACATGGATACAGTACCTGGGTAAAAGCAGCCATATTTTGAGCCAGAGATAGCATACTGAGGATGGGGGCAACATAGAACAACAGAAACAAACAGCACTTATTATATTATTGAATAGCCACAATAGCTCTGAGTGGCTTACCTCCAAACTTCAAGTAGATGAGAAAAAAAAAGCACCTTATTATTTAATGACCAAAATTCATAGTCAGTTACTAGTAGCCAAAGCATTCTTAACTGACATATTACATACCAACCTAAATATTCTACATTCAAGGAACCCTTAGCATCTTAGTAAATTTTTTACAGTACTCTTAGGCCAAAAGAAACATGTAACATGTTCTATTTATAAACTAGTTAGATCTAAAAACATATATATATATACTAATAAAAGGGTAATATGCTAATTATACAGGGAGACCTTCCAGGAGACCTTCTGGATGTCCTTCCAGACAAAGCCATGGTGGCAGGGCCGAGGCAGAGGCAATTAGGGGCGATCAGGTCAGGAGAGGAGTGCACTTGGGGATGATCCGGCTGGCAGGGCGGGGCGGGGGGCAGTTGGGGGCAAGCAGGCCAGTGGGGGGGTGGTAGTTGGGAGTGAGCAGGCTGGCAGGCAGAGTGGTTAGGGGTGATCAAGCAGGCAGGCAGGTGAGCGGTTAGGAGCCAGTGGTCCCGGATTGTGAGAAGGATGTCCGACTGCCATTTTAGGACCGATCCCACAGGGCCTAAACGACAGTCGGACATCCCCTGAGGGGACCCAGACTGGAGAGGGTGCAGGCCAGGCTGAGGGACACCCCCATGCACGAATTTCGTGCACCGGGCCACTAGTAAATTATATATATATATATATATATATATATATATATATATATATATATATCCTAACAACTTAGTATGTTTTGGTTATAACACAACTTCTCAAACTTTGAAATTAAAGTTTGATTCCAAAGATTGTAGATACTGCCACCATATTTCCTATTCCACATGGAATTTTGTGTGGGTTGTTTTTTTGTTGTTTTTTTTGTTTGTTTTTTTATCATAGCCATTGGAAATCCAGCTTCACAGAGATATGTCAGTGAAAGATATAATGTCCTTGTAGCAGTCTACTGTCAAAACTGTGAGCTATCGTTAGATACTGATTTGTATAGTTACCAACTAATGTCACTGTATTTCCATCAAGAATTATCTCCCTTTGTCTTTCTGAGTTTGGCTTGATGCACTCTTTGGAAACCAGAGCCCTAACTTTCAGAAATGTTGTGATCATTAAATGAGATCATGTAAATAATAAGTGCCACTAGCTGGCATATAATAGTAATAGGTGAGTAATAAATTGGAGACATTAGTAGTAGTATAGTTCTCATCAAGTTTTGGACCTGCTTTCATGAATGTCTCCCTGCACACAAACAATTCCTCTGAGAATAAGAAATATTCTGTTCCTTGTTCTGCTTTATTATGAACAAATTCATGCACGGGTGGGGTCCCTCAGCCTGGCTGGCGATTGGGGCCAATTGGACCCATATCACCCAGTCCCAATTGGAGCTGTTCGGCCAGGTAGAGGGGACTGCGGGAGATTGGCCAGCCACAGAAGTTTGGCTGTGGGAGCACACTGACCACCAGGGGGAAGCTCTTGCATTGAGCATCTGCACCCTGGTGGTCAGTGCACATCATAGCAACCAGTCAACCAGTCATTTGGTCATTCAGTAGTGCGGTCGCTTAGGCTTATATATATCTATATATATAGACAGATAGATATATAACATTGAATAAGAGCATAGTACTTGATGGATTCCACTGCACACACAAACATACATTTCAATGTAAAGGTAAAAGCAAATTCTGGAAGATAAAGATCTAATATGGCAATCAAAATAGTTACAATACAGCAAAGGCACTATTGCCCTAAACTAATTCACCACTTATAATTTCATCATAATACCATATTCATGAGTGTCTCCTGTTTGCCTAACACATGTTGGAGGGCAAGTTACAGAAATGTGTAAATGTAAAGAATAATCTTTGACTTTGATGTGCCCATACACAGGTATTTACTATCTCATGGTTGGACTTGCAGTTCTGCAATTATTTCCTTCTTTGATTACTCTCCTAGAATTCTAAATGGTGCTTTAATTACTCCTTTCCTTGTTTGTGTCCTTCACAATTAAATTTGAGTGTGGGTTGCCCCAGTACAGTACAACCCCAGGGGCCCTATCCACTCTCCATTCAGTGTGAATAATGTTCCCTTCAACCTTGGTTTGTTGCACTTAAGTTTGATGACCAATCTCTTTCTCAGATGGTGGGCTTTTTCTAGCATCAGGAACTGGAGGCCAAGCCATTGTTTTTTCAAGCTAAATTCTTGCTGTTGTCAACTGGACAAGATGTCTCAGTTGTCCAAATACATCAAGTTTAATGACTCCAGGAAATAACAGTCTAACTCACCAGAAAGTATTCAAAGTCACATATTGGATACTTAATGTGAACTTAAGGTCAATTTCTTTGGAGGCATGAGATGTAGAGAAACATGTCTCTACTTGTCAAGGTCACTGTTTGCTTGGAGAACTTCAAGGCATTTTATGATGCAATAAAAGATAAATGAAACCATTTTCAAAGAAGCTTGGGAACCTCTGTTTCAAAGACTGGCTAAAAACATTGTGCCAGGCAACAAAGCTATTGGTTTCTGGGGAGCAAAAGCATCAAGAGGCCTAACCAAGGGGATATATAGCAGTGAGAAAAAGATTGGTCCTTTTTAGTGAGAAAGTAATGGGTAAATATGAAGCCCAAAGTAGTGACCAAAAATGAAGGGTGATTATACTGGTAAACTGCAAACCTGCTCTCATCCATGTTGCAAGTACCTATATAGAGCCCATGTGGGAAATAGTATAGAAACAGACATTCAATCCCCTTTGCAGAATTTTTAATATAAATAATAACCCCTGGCCAGTGTGGCTCAGTTGGTTGAGTGTTTTCCCATGCACCAACAAGGCACCTGGTCAGGTGCCTGGGCAGTGGGTTTGATCCCCAGTAGGGGTCATGCAAGAGGCAGACAATTGACGTTTCTCTCCCTCTCTCTTCCTCTCTCTCTAAAATCAATAAAAGCATATTCGTAAAATATACAAATAATAAAACTCCATATTAACCTTCACTTCCTAATTTTCTTAGGCAAATTACTCTCTCGCTTGAAATTAATAGGTTATATGGGCATAGCAAGTAAATCAAGTAGCTAAAAATAGGTGTTATTTAATTCTTTGTTCTTTTTTATCTTTTAGATCTCTCTATTCTGCCATTCCTTCCTTCTTTCTATAACATTATTCCTTCCCAATAATTTAGGGGGGAAAAAGGCTGACAACTGGAGGATTAAACTATTACACTGAATTTGCTTTGTGTAACTTGCAAATCCTGCCACTCAAAAGGAATATCATGCATAACTCTTCGCACACCCAAGTTTCTCAAGATACTTGTCTCCATGACTTGCATACGCAAAGCTGAGATTTATTTATTTAATTATCATATTGAATTTTCAAAGTACAGTATTTGATACTGGGCCAAATAACACATTAACTGTTTTTTTCTTTTTAAATTTTCTGCAATTAGAATGAAGTGTGACATGTTGATTAAAATTCACATGAAGAAGAGCTAGTGAACAGTAAGCCCAATCAATAGCTTAGAAACCCTGGATACCGTGTGAATTAAACTCATTCTATGATCAGGCTGACCCTTTGTCTTCTATTTCCTCATCTGTGAGTTGGCAAAATAACCTCTTTCATTTACCGCTTTAAAGTAGAGAATTAATGAGATAAAATTTGTAGTCAGATCAAAGTGTACTACATAAGTACTGTAATTTTCTAGGAAAATATTATGGGTATTTGTATTATATACAGTAATGAAAATGGAAATTATTTACTCTGGGGACCCAGGCTGCATTATTGTTAAATTATTTGCATCCTGATAAATGATTTGCATGCTAATGAGCATGAATTACCAGAACAGCCTTTCCAAAGGTTGCTCTATAGCTTTCCTATCAAGTATATATGATACTATGCAATAGAAAGATGTAAAACCTCAAAAATTATGAAATTATCCCTTGTTTCCTTTGCAATATGTTTTTAGAGGATTATTGAGTGTTCTGTTTTAAATTTTCCAGCTTACTGCTAATGAGTTCTTCCTAACTCTATGAGATTTTTCATATATATATATATATATCTACACTAATAAAAGACAAACATGCAAATTGACCATACCTTTGTTATGCCTTAAGCCACACCCACCAGCCAATCAGAGCAACTATATGCAAATTAACCCAACCAAGATGGCGGCCGGCAGCCACGGAGCTGGAGCAAGCAGGAGGCTTGGTTGCCCCAATGATGGAGGAAGCCAAGCTTCCCGCCTGCTGTGGCTGGCTCTGAGCTCCACTCAAAGCAACAAAGTTTCAATTATAGAAGGTAAATAAACCCCAGATACCTTCTTTCAGCCGGCCGTGGCCACGGAGCTGGAGCGAGCAGGAGGCTTGGGTTGCCCCTGGCAATGGAGGAAGCCAAGCTTCCCTCCCCCTCTCCCTGGCCAGCTCTGAGCTCCTCTCAAGGCTACAAAGTTTCAATTATAGAAGGTAAATAAATCCCAGAATAAAAAAAGAAAAAGAAAAAAAGGAGAGGCTGGGAGCTTCCTTCGCTGGAGGGGCTTGGCCAGCCTGAAAACGGCCCTCAGCCCCTCACCCAGATTGGCCAGGCACCCCAGTGGGAACCCCCCACCATAAAGGGGGTGTGGCCAGCCTGAAAACGGCCATCAGCCCCTCACCCAGGCTGACCAAACCTCCATGGGGTGAGGGTCCCCACTGGAGGGGGGGCTTGACCAGCCTGCAAACAGCCATCAGACCCTCACCCAGGCTGGCCAGGCACACCAGTGGGGACCCCCACCCTGAAGGGGGTGTGACCAGCTGCAAACAGCCATCAGCCCCTCACCCAGGCTGGCCAGGCACTCCAGCGGGAACCCCACCCTGATCCGGGACACCCTTCAAGGCAAACCAGCTGGCCCCCACCCATGCACCAGGCCTCTATCCTATATAATAAAAGGTTAATATGCAAACTGACCCTAACAGCAGAATGACTGGTCACTATAACACACACTGACCACCAGGGGGCAGACACTCAATGCAAGAGCTGCCCCCTGGTGGTCAGTGCGCTCCCACAGGGGGAGCTCTGCTCAGCCACAAGCCAGGCTGATGGCTGCCAGTACAGCGGTGGTGGTGGGAGCCTCTCCCGCCTCCTCAGCAGCGCTAAGGATGTCCGACTGCAGCTTAGGCCTGCTCCCCGCTGGCAAGTAGACATACCCCGAGGGCTGCCGGGCTGCCAGAGGGATGTCTGACTGCCAGCTTGGGCCTGATCCTCCAGGGAGCGGGCCTAAGCCAGCAGGTGGACATCCTCCGAGGGGTCCTAGACTGCAAGAGGGCATAGGCTGGGCTGAGGGACTCCCCCCCCCCACCCCCCCGCGAGTGCACAAATTTTTGTGCACCAGGCCTCTAATATATATAGACATATCTATGTTTTTGTGTTTGCTTTTTTTTCTCTCCAATTTTACTTCTCCCAAGCTTATGCTGCAGTCCCCTTTCTTAGTGTGAGCCAAAGGTCTTTTCTATCTATTGTTGGAATGAAATAAAATCTCAGTCTGTTGCCCTGGCTGGTCTGGCTCAATGGATAGAATGTCAGCCGGCTGACTGAAGGGTCCCAGGTTCGATTTTGGCCAAGGGCACATGCCCACATTGCAGGCTGGATCCCCAGTAGGGGGAGTGCAGGAGGCAGCCGATCAATGATTCTCTCTCATCATTGTTTTTTTTCTCTCTCTCCTGCTCCTTTCCTCTCTGAAATCAATAAAGAAATATATTTTTAAAAAACCTCCGTCTGCTGATAGAAGATAAATATTCTAAGTCAGAATTCTTTTCCCACTCCAATATTTTGCATTTGATTTTTTATTCGGATGCCACCCACAAAGGAAAAGCAGAAAACCCTTCTTTAGATTGCAAATCAGGTTTTGCCTATTTGAGTGAATTGTAATTCTTCTGTTTTCCTCTTGAGTAATATTCACTATTCTGATCTCCCCAGAGATGGTATTCCCAACATCTACCTGGATTAAGCTACTGTACTGAGGTCACACATTTGATCTGAGATTCTTCAGTTAGATATTGCAAAAAAATAATAATAAGTCAATCATCTCAAGGGTGTTCTTATACTGCTAAAATATAACTTGAAAGGTTTCTGGGGAAAGGGTTAGTTCCCAAGGGGAAAGGCTGTTTCCCTACACTTGCTTGTTGGAGGATGAATATGCTAATTGGAAAACTAGAATTCTGGGGATTTGCAAGTGGAACAGGTGAAAATGTAACTGGTGATAATTAAAGGCTAATTATCTTCAACCCACAATTGGCCACAGGAGGTTTTACTGAGCCACATAAAAAGAGATGAGAGATGAGAGAGAGAGAGAGAGAGAGAGAGAGAGAGAGAGAGAGAGAGAGAGAGAACAGAAAAATAAAAAATATACACATTCTTTTATACATTTGTGCTATTAAATATAAGTGGAGATTGAACCTGTGTAGTCAGTGATGGTTGATGCCTGCCTCACCATCCTTATCATCTTTCCTCCTGAATCCGTCTAAGGATTACATTTTACAGCAGCATTAATAGGACCTATCTACTTTTAAAGTGCACCATTTAATAGAAAATAGATACTCCTCTGATATCCTGAAGCAAAAAATTTCTAACCTGCAAAGTTACTGTATGAACTCTTATGGAAGCTCCGGGATGTAAACTGTTTCCATGGATCTCTGTTTTAACAATTGTTTGTGCATCATCAAGGTCAAAAGAATCAGGTCCTTTTCTGGCTGATTTGGGATTTATTTAGATACTCTATTTTTTAAAAATATGTATTTTATTGATTTTTTTTTTACAGAGAGGAAGGGAGAGGGATAGAGAGTTAGAAACATCGATGAGAGAGAAACAGCGATCAGCTGCCTCCTTCACACCCCCTACTGGGGATGTGCCCAAAACCAAGGTACATGACCTTGACCAGAATTGAACCTGGGACCCTTCAGTCTGCAGGCTGACGCTCTATCCACTGAGCCAAACCGGTTAGGGCTAGATACTCTATTTTAAGAGAGATTCCAGAAAGCTATCTCCTGGAAGTCCGGAGTTGTGTTAGGTGAAATAAGTAGAGAATAGACCAAGAGAAAGGTGTTGGTAGAATAGTCATTTCAGGAGCAATGATTAGGTGAGTGTTTCTCCAGTAATGGTGGAGGGGGGGGCACATGATATACCCCTTACACTGCTGCTTCCTCCTCAGCATCTAAGTTGGCCAATAACCTGTTTATCCTCTCCCCTGGAACTTATTTCCTCACTCATACAACCCTGTTAAAACTAACATGGTCATATATAAACCTATACCTACCCTGCCTAAAGCTGAGTGATCCAGAATTGAGCACCGATCTAAGTAGGGACTATCAGGGAGCTCCTGCAGGATTTCTAAAAAAGAATCTGAGTGACAGAGGTCATCTCTCTCAGGTGGCAAAAAATGTATGGGATAAAACTCAGAAGCTGTCAGCCACTGTTTTCCACTATATGGAAAGAGCTGGTCTACAGTAGGAGAGAATGAAGCTAATAGGAAGAAAGTAATAAGCACTAGAGAAGGAAACAGCTTGTTCCTTCTTCATCCCCTGATTGGGGGGATTCCAAATGCATCTCTGATCTCTGTGATTTGGTTACTCAATTAACCTTTTCGACTAAAATAATTCAATTTAGAATGTTGACATTAAAACTGCAAGTTTTCTAAATGAAGGCAATGTAATGTTAACCAAGATATGTTTTTCGTGTGTTGTTGTTGCTAATCCACATGCCTCCTGCCACCAACAGAGAACAGAGAATCTCCTTTTGGCTAAGCCCTTGTTAGAGGGAAGGTAAATTATACCAAATGAGTTTGGAGAGATCCATGAGCAATAGGGATTTCTTTCTTGCCACCCTGGTGATGTTTGAGATGTCACTACAGCTTTCAGAGAAGGCCTCTGGCAAATAATATGGCAGTTCTTAGTGAAATTGAGTGAGCACTATCCAACAGACTCATTCCTGGGCATGTATACCAGATACACAAGCATGCTAATGAATGCATTGCTTGTGGTTGCAAAAAACTGGCCACAGCCCAGTTGTCTGTCCCTGGGGGAATGGATAAGTTTAATTAGAACCATTTGAAATTGCTAATATTTGACCTTTTTTTTTTTTTACTATCATAAGATATCAGTTTCATACAGCTTAATCTATTACAGTGTGGTGGATATATACTATGAAGGAGATAGGAAAAAAGCAAACCGGATCTTCCTACAGCAACAGAGAGATATACCTTAAAACAGGGGTCCTCAAACTTTTTAAACAGGGGGCCAGTTCACTGTCTTTCAGACCATTGAAGGGCCGGACTATAGTTTAAAAAAAAAACTATGAACAAATTCCTATGCACACAGCGGCGGCAAAAACACTCGGCGGGCCGGATAAATGTTTTCGGAGGGCTGCATGTGGCCCTCGGGCTGTAGTTTGAGGACCCCTGCTTAAAACTTAAAAATATATAGATGCAAGATGAGATTTATAGCATAATACTATTTATATAGATTAAAATATTCAAGAATACAGTATATATCTTACCAGGATAGACATTTATAAGGATACATATCAAACACAGTTAATGGGCCTCCTAATTAAGGGGAAGAAATAGGAATGTGAAAATGGGAAGGAGGAGAAAAAGCAATTATACACAAGAAATGCTTTGGATGTACCATTGATTATGTGCCACGGGCTAGAGAATAACAAACCCAGTAGTTCTCTGCACCTGAGGAATAATAACAGTAGGAGAGTCAGAAAGCGAAGGAGAAAAAAAGGAAAGGTACCTATACCAACATGAATCTTCAGCAAAAAGCAGAAAAGAAGTGTGTCTAGGGCCCAGTGGTCAGCAAACTGCGGCTCATGAGCCACATGCGACTCTTTGGCCCCTTGAGTGTGGCTCTTCCACAAAATACCGACTTCTGCGCATGGGCCACGAAGTTTCAATCACACTGTACATGCGCACCCACACATGGTATTTTGTGGAAGAGCCACACTCAAGGGACCAAAGAGCCGCATGTGGCTTGTGAGTTGCAGTTTGCCGATCACTGGTCTAGGCAAAGAGGACCTGAAACAATTTCCAAAGTCTTCCATAGCTCCATAAAAAACATCTATAGTTTTTCTGAATGTTATAGTTTCTAGTAAGCCTGATGAGACCAAAATAGCTGAGAGAGGGATACCAGACAAGACGACATCTCTTTGGGGCGACTGGATGTTGAAGTGAATTTTGTCAGAGCATGTGGGATGGATCATAGAAGCTAGGACCAACTTCAACTGTGGATTAAAGTAGGTGATGCCATAGGAAATAAGACCAAGGATCAAAGACCTGATATCATGATTTACCTCTCCGCAGAGTCTAGAAGAAGGCAAAGGTTGCTATAGTCAATAAGTTTCCTGCATTCTCACCATCCATGCTTCATCCTAATCATGTGCATTATATCCAGGCTCTAATTTGGACATAATATGAGGAGCAGTGAGAGAAAAACAACATTTTTTACTAAAAATCAGAAATAACTAACACTAATTTGAGTTTGCTTGTTGGAAACTTGGGTGAGTTGGAAATAGGGGCTCAATGTATAAGTTACATTTAGTAATAAAAATACAATGAAAGTTCAATTATGCACGTCTGTATTTTTGACTAAAATTTGTACATAATGTATGTATATGCACATCAGTTACTCACTGCCTATAACTCATTTTAACTCTTAAATTCATCTGTCTATTAATTCATCTTCAATATAGCCTGTAAGTTTTGGCTCTGTATACATTATTTTTGCACAGAGAGATATTACAGGCATGCTAGAAACAAAGTTGGAGGTTAATAGACATGCCTCTGGTATCTCAAAGTAAACAACACATTCATTAGAAACTGATATGTCAAAAAAAGATAATTATTATTCTTGGCTGGCTCTTCATGCAGACATTTTTTTGGCTTTTTTTTTTTTTTTGAGTATACTTTGCAGTTGGAGACCAGTACCTTTGCAAATGTGTGTAATGCATTAAAGACAAAGAGCCTCCTCTTAATTAATGGCATTGCTCTAACTTGCTCTAACTAAAGCAGTATCAGAAAGAGCCAGCAATGTCACCCCATTACATTTCAGAGCATGTCTCTACCTTTCACAAAATTTTCTCAGGAGAATTCTTCTGCAGGATAGGGGTTCTGGGCCAAAGGATTCAGCTAAGGAAAAACTCAGTGCCAAGTGGAAAGTTTGGCTCTTCAAGTGCAGCCTTTGAAAAAGATTTGAATAGACAAACAAGGAAACATCCTTAGGAGAACATAGGTGGCTTGTAAAATTCCACTCAGGAGTGGAATCCATTTCAATCAAAATTCAAAACCAAACTCTATTAAATAAATCACCTGGCAAAAGAGATGTTCTGGCTGAAATAATTTTAGAGGGCTTGGAGCTCAGTCCCACTCAGATCCAGGAGTAGCACCACATGGCTTTGCAATATCCAAGGACTTGGCCAAGCACACTCTGGATTGAACATTGGTAGTTATAAAAAGAAGACAATAAGAGGAAAACTAATACCAAAAGCTGCTTTTATTTGTATTTTACTAGGAGCCGAACCCTTAACCACATTACTTCTGTCAATCTTTCCAGCAGCTTTAATCCCCAAGTTACAGATAAGCAAATTGTAGCTTCAATAGGTCAAGTCAGTTGCCAATATTATTACTAAACAGGCTGCCTGAGTCAGTAAACCTGAGCTATTAATCACTTGGGACTACAGACATTCACATTGGGTGGTTTTCTTGGTCGGTGATGATGGCACTGAGGAAAGAAAAAGTCTCCTTGGAAGGGAAATGGAGGGTCATAGGACTTTAATTCAGGACCTGCTATGTGTGAGGTGACACTGAGATTACCAGATGGACCTGTGTAAGCACTTGGACTCATGGAACTGGAATGTGATAAAAAGCTCAGAGGTAGCAAGATATACAGTTCAGAGCAACAATCACATATAGGAGATGGTTGAAGCCAATAATGCGATACAGGGAAAGAGGAAAGTTAATAAATCCTCAGAAATCATTAGCATGTAAAGAATGTTTGCAGGAAGGGAAGTAAGTAGGAGGAGAAAAATTGCAGACACCTGGGAACCAGAGGGTCTGTAAGCATCCTGAAGGCAGGGGATTCCGCCTCCGTTCGCCCCCCCCCCCCCCCCCCCATTTGTTCAGGCTCAAGTGCTACAGGCAGGAAACTGGTCTTTGTACTTGAAATACTCAGGGAACTTATACAAATAGTGTCATTCAAATATCCTTATAACACTCATTTCCCAACCGAAATTCAACATAATATGCATGCTTAATTTTTCTCAAAATAGTTTAAGAAAAGGAGATTTAATTATACAATTTTATGTGACTAAAAAATACTAAATATCTCAAATTTGCTTAAATATTTTTAAACTACTATTTTAAAAGGATATAATTATACAACATCCTATAATTAAAAAAACACTAAATATTTAAGAATTTTTTTTACTAAAAATTAATTTCCTAATGAGATTAATAGTGGAGTTAAAGAATTTCTTTTTATTTTCTTTCTTTCTTTCTTTCTTTCTTCCTTCCTTCCTTCCTTCCTTCCTTCCTTCCTTCCTTCCTTTCTTCCTTTCTTTCTTTCTTTCTTTCCTTCTTTCTTTCTTTCTTTCTTTCTTTCTTTCTTTCTTTCTTTCTTTCTTTCTTTCTTTCTTTCTTTCTTTCTTTCTTTCTTTCTTTCTTTCCTTCCGGGGCTAGGGAAGGACAGTCCAGACAAGGGAGCAGTATGAGTGGGAGCAAACAGGGTTTGCTCAGGGACATGAGAAGTGCAGTGTGACTGGATTGCTGGGTGGGAAGTGAGGGTACTCTGGGAGATGAGGCCTGGGACCCCCTGTTAAAGAGAGTGGTTCCAACTATTGGTGGTAAAAACAGTTAGATCTGACTTTGGTTCAGCAACCTTGGTACTTAGGTTCTGGCTATGAAAGAATTCAGAGTCAAGATTCAAACTGTAAGAGCAAGTTGATTTAGAAAGTCACAGAGGAAGAAAAAGTGAGCTGTAAAATAAATGACCTCAAGAAACAAGTTACACTGGAAAAAGAAAGGCTCTTAAATCTTAAGAGAAAGAGAGAGGCAATGAAAATGGGCCTGGGGGAAGGGATGGGCAAAGGCTAGGGAGTGGCCCATTGAGTGAGCCACCAAAGATTTTCTAAAGAAGTAAAAGACTTGAGAATTGCATTAATTTTTAGCCTTAGATTTGCTTACTTTCACACACCTACATGTTAGAATGTTTTCATTAATTTTTCAGTTGGGCCTATGATTTATGAAGCAATTAGTATGAATTTGTGTCTTAGTAACAACTGTTTCAAAAAAGAAAACCACAATCATCACTTGGTTGTGTTGGCTGACAAACCTGGAGTAATTAATCTTTGTTTTCATTGAATATTTTATTAAATTAATTTTCAAAAATATGTGCAAATTACAGTTTTAAAAAAAAGCTCTTATCTATGACAGTGAAATATAATGAAATGTGTTCAAACTTAAACAACTGTCAAGATTTGAAAAAATGAATATTTTTTAACCCCCCAAAATCCAGGGGACTCGGAGTTTTCCAAATGAATAGAGGTAGGCATGTTAATGATCATGTATTTGGTCACATGCTCACTGTTCACCTGACACTGTTCATGGCACTACAGGAGGGAATATGTCAGTCTTTGAAAATAGACAGTCCTGAGTTGGACTCTCTTTTGATACTTTCCAACAGTGTGACTTTGAACAAGTTATTTTAATTATCTGAGTTCTTGTTTTCTTAATAAAATGGGACTACTTAGATGTCCATTGAGAGGTCATTATAAGCTCTGTGATGGCATAACTATATATGTCTTGTCCAACATTACATATCTGACTCCCAGCATAGTAGGAGTTTAAAATACTTGTTTTATTAGTTTGGTAAATATGTAGAATAGCATGTCTATGCTGCCTCCCACACAGATGGTACCCAATAAATGCTACTTCCCTTTCTTTCTTCCCGCTAATTATTTGCACCAGTCAGTCTCTCCCCAAATATTTCTGTTATTGGAAAAATGTGCATTTTAAGCTTGAATTGTCAGAATAATCTAAATTCCCTAATAGCCCTCTTTGTCTTTGGAAGTACTACATCTCCTACATTAAAAAATATTATCATTAGTTATAATTTAATGCACTAATATAAATCTACCCAAATATTGTTCCCAACTCTCTCATAGTAGTAGGAATTATTTTTTTTATTTTAATTGTTTCACATGACATCCATAAATTCAGAGTTTAATTATCATAATAGAATTGAGTTTTACTAGTGTTTTGGTTAAATAGATGACAAGGCGTGACAGGCATACTGCCTTTGGTTGACAAGCATAACATATGCCTCCCCCACTGTAAAATCTACTTATGGTTCTGGTGTCAGCAGCAAGTGGTGTAATGAAATATGCACTGATTGTTATTGAAATTAGGACAACCAGCAAGAAAGATTCCAAAGAAACTTTATTACATTAAAACCATTGTAAAATTGAAGCAGTGACATTATTCAACTTAGCTTTGTTTAGAACTATTGATTTTGATTTTTGTACAGAGAAGTCCTTTTGGGCTAAAGCTCTATACAGAAAATCAATTTGTTTAAAATGCTTCCTTTTATGCATAACAGCTTACTCATCAAGGACTGAAATTCTGCATGTGAATAACACTTTGGTCTCCTTCTTACCAATCACTGGAAGCACTATGTAAATTATAATTGGAAATTATGGCAAAAACCTATAGGCCATAATCTTCCCACAAAATAATCAAATGTCAATAATGATCCAGGAAAACACTGAAAGATGAACCTCAGTATGAGTATCGATGCCCTCGAATTAACTTTTAAAATGTTTTTCTATTCATTGTGCACTGAAATTTTGTCCAAGTATAGATGAATGCAAGCAAGTAGCTACCCACTAAAAGCATTTTTGGTTCCATGTACAAACTTCAGAAATATGATTAGAAGCATTGAATTCAATTTTATTTCCAAATGTGTCACTAACTAGCAACCAGATTTTTTAATTAGGCCAGTTATTTAACCTCTTTGAATCTAATTTTCTTGTTTATAAAATTAAAAAGTCCCTTTTAAGTCTAAAATGCTTTAATTAAATCAAGAATTATATAAACAGCTAATAATTGGAAACTATATTATTTAAATGTTGGAAATAATAAAAGGAAAAATGTTATATTAGAATTTCTAAGACAAGGCAGTAAAATGAGAACTGAGGCATTCACACCCATATACTAACTTCAGAAAATATATACTGTTTCTTGTGAATTCAAGGCCATTATTTTATAAATCTTATCAATCAACTTAAAAATATAAGATCATAAATACTATTTTCCACGTGGTCTAGTAAAGAATGTATTAATTAAATAAACCAAAAGAGATTTGTAAACAATTTCCAGAATCTAATAATTGATAATTTTCTGTGTTAAATAAATTGATTGCAGTAGTAATTTCCTAATGCAGTATATGCAACTCAAGTCATTATTTTGTGTACCTTAAACTCCCACAGTGCTGTATCAATTATATCTCAATAAAACTGAAATAAAAAAAATGTTTCTGTGTCAGTCTGGTACCTGTCTTATATAAACTCTAACATATTAAAACTTTCTAGGGGTTGCCAAAACCGGTTTGGCTCAGTGGATAGAGCGTCGGCCTGCGGACTGAAAGGTCCCAGGTTCGATTCCGGTCAAGGGCATGTACCTGGGTTGCGGGCACATCCCCAGTAGGAGATGTGCAGGAGGCAGCTGATCGATGACTCTCTCTCATCGATGTTTCTAACCCTCTATCTCTCTCCTCTTCCTCTCTGTAAAAATCAATAAAATATATTTAAAAAAAAAAAAAAAACTTTCTAGGGAAACCAAGATGGCGGCATAGGGTAAACACATAAAATTGCTGCCTTCGCACAACCACTTCAAAAATACAACTAAAAGACAAAACGGACATCATCCAGA
>NW_005871073.1:6781325-6786246 GCF_000147115.1 Myotis lucifugus
TTAGGGCAGGACTGAGGATCAGCCATAGCTGTTTGCTCCGCCCTGTTGATTCTCTGAGACCCTGCCCCACCCAAGCTGTGCGCAGAGGCTTTCGCATATGAATGCCCTGTTCCCTTTGCAATCTGAAATTACCTAACAAACTGCAGCTGGGTCAGAGAGACCCAGAACACCCAAAAGAAGGCCCAAGGCCCCACAGCAGCTTGTATTGCTTCACAGCTGGGCCTCATCTGGGCACCTCCAATCCCAAACAAAGAAGAGAAATCAGCAGATCTCTCCATAGCTCCTGCTGGGTAGCCTCAGGAAGAGGCTAAATTAGCACCTCCTTAGAGATCCAAGTGACAGTGTACCCAGTGGTCAGAGTGGGACCATCCAGATTACAACTCTTCAGATCCATAAGGAACACACTCAGGGGGCAGACTCAGTGAGCACCAAAGCCCCACTGAAGCAAGTCTTGCCCCATAAGGGTGTCTCCAGCACAGAAGTTCTCCCACCATAGATACAGCTGATTCTCACAGCCAATTGGCTTGTAGGTCAATTCCTCCCAGTGATACCAACTACAATCAAGGCTTAACTACAACAAGACTGTGTACACAGCCCACAAAGTGGTGCACCAAGAGTGTCCACCTCAGGTAATTGGGGAGGCTGAGCTACTGGGCCCTATAGGACACTGAGCACAGAAAGCCACTCTACCAACACAGGGAAGCAGCCAAAATGCGGAGACAAAGAAACAGGTCACAAATGACAGAAATGGAGGAAAGCAAACTACTGGATGTAGAGTTCAAAACCACGGTTATAAGGTTTTTAAAGAATTTTTTAGAAACCGCCAATAAATTTAGTGAGACCCTCGAGGATATGAAAAGGGACCAACTAGAAATTAAGCATACACTGACTGAAGTAAAGAATAATATACAGAGATCCAACAGCAGACTAGAGGATCACAAGAATCAAGTCAAAGATTTGAAATACAAAGAAGCAAAAAACACCCAACCAGAAAAGCAAAAAGAAAAAAGAATACAAAAATATGAAGATAGTGTAAGGAGCCTCTGGGACAACTTCAAGCATACCAACATCCGAATTATAGGGGTGCCAGAAGAAGAGAGAGAGCAACATATTGAAAACCTATTTGAAGAAATAATGACAGAAAACTTCCCCTACCTGGTGAAAGAAATAGACTTACAAGTCCAGGAAGCACAAAGAACCCCAAACAAAAGGAATCCAAAGAGGACCACACTAAGACACATCATAATTAAAATGCCAAGAGCAAAAGACAAAGAGAGAATCTTAAAAGCAGCAAGAGAAAAACAGTTAGTTACCTACAAGGGAGTACCCATAAGATCATCAGCTGATTTCTCAACAGAAACTATGCAGGCCAGAAGGAAGTGGCAAGAAATATTCAAAGTGATGAACAGCAAGAACCTACAACCAAGATTACTTTACCCAGCAAAGCTATCATTCATAATTGAAGGTCAGATAAAGAGCTTCACAGATAAGAAAAAGCTAAAGGAGTTCATCACCACCAAGCCAGTATTATATGAAATGCTGAAAGGTATTCTTTAAGAAGAGGAGGAAGAAGAAAAAGGTAAAGATAAAAATTATGAACAACAAGTACATATCTATCAACAAGTGAATCTAACAATCAAGTGAATAAAAAAATCTGAAGAACAGAATAAACTGGTGAATATAATAGAATCAGGGGCATAGAAAGGGAGTGGACTGACAATTCTCGGGTGGAAGGGGTATGGGGGGTGCAGGAAGAGACTGGACAAAAATCGTACACCTATGGATGAGGACAGTGGGGGTGGGGGGTAAGGGTAGAGGGTGGGGTGGGTACCGGGTGGAGGGGAGCTATGGGTGAAAAAAAGAGGAACAACTGTAATAATCTGAACATAAAGATTTAATTTAAAAATTAAAACAAACAAACAAACAAAAAAACACTTTCTCTAATATGTCACACAAATTATATCCCAACTCTAAGGGAGATAAAATAGTTCCACACACAGACATAAAATATACTTGTTAATATTATGCATGAGTATTACATTTTGCCTATGATCTGCTTCCATTCAATTTCCTTAAAGCTAATTTCAGAATAATTTCCCATAAAGATTTAATTGGGAGTGTCTCTTCACTGCAGATCTAATTATTTCTTACTATACCATGAACAGGACACACTTCTGGCCTCATATACCCTAAAGAATTTCAATTAATTGTAGCTATTGTGAAACATTAAGAAAGTAATTCCTACCCATTGTGCAATATGCCTAATTTATATATAGCTAAGGAAATGTGATCCAACATAAACATATTTTACTGGAGGCCAAATAAAGGACATAAATGTGTTATTGAAAGGTAAACCTTATATGATTGAAATGTTTTTCCTCCAGCACAGTTTCTTCAAAAGTTGTCAGAAACAAGGCTTATTCCATTTTTTTATGCATAAGGGGGAACGACTAATCTTTTAACTCTAGCAAATAATAGATGCATTTTAATAAGGTTTTTTAAAATCTAAAATTAGCATAACAAAAATGATGTTAGATATTTTATCAGTTAGTATACATAATCATTTATTAATGAGAAATTACACTTTTTAAATATTTATAATTTTCTAAGTAATACAATCTCAGAAAACAAATTAACATAGTCTAATAACTTAGTCTTCTTTGATTGATACTTACTGAAATCTGCTGCGTTTTCAAAATACAATTGAATCAGTACATAGAATAATGAATGAGGATATGGTCTCTGGATTAAGACTAACCTATTTCGCTTGCTACAGGAATTTGGGTAAAGTTCTAATATTCAGAATCTTAATATCTTCTTCTGTAAAATTCACATCAAAATAATACTTTCTTCATTTCCCTCACCAGGCTTTTTGTAATGATTAAAATGATAATGCATGTAAAGTTGTTAGAAAAGTGCCTACAACTTAACATGAGGCCGATAGTAAGTAAGTTTCACTCCACATTCATCAGTCATAGGATTCTCTCGTTTGGAGGGAGATTTGTACAAAGTAAACATCAAGGCATTAGTCTTTGATTGGTTCAAGGTAGAGTGGATTTAAAAGACATGAAGTGATCACCAAGCCATTCTCTATGGTCCTAATACCACAAGTCCCATCTATCTCCCATCTACCCTCTATGTCAATGGTGACTGGTGTTTGAACCAGGCTCTCCCACCTGGCTGACATGCTTAGCAGTGAAATTCCTATTCACTCATTGTTTAGATGGACAGCATTTCCATGTGTTTTATTCATTATTTTCTGGTCCCAAAGGATTTCATTTCCATGCTTAACACTCCTCTCCAGCAGGAAATTCTTCTCTGCAGTTAACCAAGTTCTTCTGATACAATTCGACATCATTTGGTCTCCTGTTTAAAATGGATAAGTTGTTCAGCATTCTTGGTATAAGAAGCCTTTATACACGTAAACACCTATAGTAAAAATGTGACAGAAAGCTTATGCAGTTTAGCCTTGTGTAATTTGGCATTGCTAAAACACAAAAGGAGTCTGACTTAATAATTTACAAAACCAAAAAATGATATTCAACCAGTATCCCCAAATCTTTTTAGTTTTAACTTACATACAATTTAAATTCCTTTGTCTTCAAGGTAAGCCTATTTTCTCTTGTTTTGTTCTGAATAAATAAATAGAACAACTGCTTATTGTTTTGCCAGTAGTTTTTGTCCTTCTGCAAGTTATTCCTCTTTTCTCAAAATCCTTATGATCCTTGCATTATAAAGAGTTACATGCCCTATTTAAATTTCTGTCTTCATAACAGCTTGAATAATATTTAAGTAAGTCTGGATGCACTATACCTATTTAATAAAAGTACTGCAAGCAGTTAATATCTCTGTTCTTTTTCATCATGTGTAACTAGTTGTTATTATATATTGAGAATTATTTATATACACATACCTGCCTAATATTATGTCATATACTAGTACACTTCATTTTGAGTAGATATTAATAGCAACTCTTATTTTATTTTCACATTCCTCATGTTTCCTTATATCATTGCAGATTTATTTTGTAACATGTTATTAGCTTGATTATTTCATTCTCATAGCTTAAACATATTTCTTGATGTGTTGTGATATATTTGCATTGGAATCTATTCTTTATTCTAGTGTTGAAAAAGAGAACATCTATGTTTCTATATAGACACATAAAGTTTCCTTGTAGCTCCAACCTTTGCTAGGTTTTCAGAAATCATCAGGACTCATTTCCACATAATTAGTCTCCCTTCACTCCTGACATTTGTTAATTGTACCCACACCCACCATACACCACATTGTCCTGGATTTCTTGTAGTTGTCTTTATTTTCTGGAGGCTTGTCTACATTGTTTCTTTCTCTGAGTAAACAGAAGACCAAATTGATCAATATCTGTCTCTGAAATTTGTCCTTTCAATTGAGTATTGCACTGACTCTGTCACTTGGAATTGGAATTGACATCACCAGTAAGGTGATAATCTGGCTGGATCAACATCAACTTAGAAAAACAGAAATGCTCACCCTTCCTTTCAACTCTCTTCTTATGCTAATCTTAACTCAAAAAGCATCACCATTCAAAAATTAACTTTCCAAGCAAAGCCCTCAGGATAACTTTCTCTTCTTTCCTATACTTTACCAACAAATCCACTTACATGCTTGATGCTGTTTTGTTACTGTTATTTATTATTAATGCCTATATGGGTTAGTTGTATTTTTTGTTTGTTTGTTTGTTTTTGGCTAGTAATCTCTGCATTCCTAGTGTAAACATAGGCTTTGACCTTCCATCTAAGCAAGGATACAATGTGCATTAAAAATGTTAAGCAGGAGGATCCAAGATGGCAGCAGAGGTACACACTTGTACTTGCTGCCTCGCACAACCACATCAAAACTACAATTAAAAGACAAGACGGATATCATCCAGAACCATGGG
>NW_005871073.1:6786546-6787421 GCF_000147115.1 Myotis lucifugus
CACGGGACACAGATCCTGGACCTCTCTGAGGCAGAGCAGACTGGCAGCCATTGCAGTTTGTTCTACCCTGATGATTCCCTGAGAACCCGCCCCACCCAATTTACAACCCCACCCAAACTATGAGCAGAGGCTTTTGCATATGAATGGCTTGTTCTTTTGCAATTTAAAACCTAACAAACTGCAGCTGAGTCAAAGAGCACCAAAGCCTCCAAAAGAAGGCCTAGACAGCAGCCTGCAATTGGTTCTCACAGCCAATTGGCCTGGTGGTCAATCCCTCCCAGTGATACCAACAGCAATCAAGATTAACTACAAGACTGTGTACGCAGCCCACAAAGGGGTGCACCAAGAATGTCAACCTCAGGTAATTAGGGAGGCTGAGCCACTGGGCCCTGTAGGACACCTAGCACACAAAGCCACTCTATCAACACAGGGAAGCAGCCAAAATGCGGAGACAAAGAAACATGTCACAAACAAAAGAAATGGAAGAAAGCAAACTACTGAACATAGACTTCAAAACCACGGTTATAAGGTTACTCAAGAATCTTTTAGAAACCTCTGAGAAATTTAATGAGACCCTCAAGGATATGAAAAAGGACCAATTAGAAATTAAGGATACACTTAAGAAATAAAGAATAATATACAGAGATCCAACAGTAGACTAGAGGACCCCAAGAATCAAGTCAAAGATTTGAAATACGAAGAAGTAAAAAACACCCAACAAACAAAGAAAAAAGAAAAAAGAATCCAAAAATATGAAGATAGTGTAAGGAGCTCTGGGACAACTTCAAGCATAACAACATCCGAATTATGGGGGGGCCAGAAGAAGAGAGAGAGCAAGATATTGAAAACCTATTTGAAGAAATAATGACAGAAAA
>NW_005871073.1:6790782-6876874 GCF_000147115.1 Myotis lucifugus
CAAGGTATATGCCCTTAACTGGAATTTAACCCAGGACCCTTCAGTCCATAGGCCGACGCTCTATCCACTGAGCCAAACTGGACAGGGCAGTACCTATATTTTTAAAAATCTGATTCATCAACCTAAAATTATGTCCTTTAGCTACTGAGACTGACAAATGTCATCAGGGTAACTAAACTATCTTCCCCACCATTTTTCCACTACTTTGAATTGTTTCTACCTTACATAATTTCTAACTTTATTTTTTATTCTAATGTACACATTTGTTTTAATCTCAGTTCTACAGTTCTGTTCTCACCACATACATTGGTTGACTGAGGTTATACATTGGTAGATTCTTCATGACATTTTTGTGGACACAGTATTTTCTGAGTTTTTGCAGGTTTAATACTTTTTTATATATATACTAGAGGCCCGGTGCATGAAATTCGTGCATGGAGAGGAGGGGTTCCCTCAGCCCAGCCTGCACCCACTCCAATTGGGGACCCAGTGGTCGTACACCCCTCTTACATACTGGGACTGCTGGCTCCTAACCACTCACCTGCTTGCCTGCCTGATTGCCCCTAACCTCTCTGCCTGCCTTCCTGATCACCCCTAACTGCCCTCCCCTGCCGTCCTGATCTTGCCCCCAACTGCCCTCCCCTGCCTGCCTGATTGCCCCTAACTGCCCTCCCCTGCTGGCCTGATCGAGCTCCTAACTGCCCTTCCCTGCTTGCCTGATCTCACCCCCAACTGCCTCTGCCTGCCTGATCACTCCTAACTGCCGTCCCCTGCTGGCCTGATCTCGCTCCAACTGCCCTTCCCTGACAGCCTGATCACCTCTAACTGCCTCTGCCTGCTTTCCTGATTGCCCCTAACTGCCCTCCCTTGCTGGCCTGGTCTGGCCCCCAACTGCCCTCCTCTACTGGCCTGATCTCGCTCCCAACTGCCCTTCCCTGCTGGCCTGATTGCCCCTAACTGCCTCTGCCTGCCTGATCACCCCTAACTGCCCTCCCCTGCAGGTCTGATCTCGCCCCTAACTGCCCTCCTCTGCCAGCTAATTTGGTTCTGATTGGTCAGTTTCTATGCCAGTCAGTGTCAAAAGCTCTGCCTCCTAGGCAGCCATTGGCTCCTTACATTCACCCAGATTTGGTTCTGATTGGTCAGTTTCTATGCCAGTCAGCATCTCTGGGCCTATCAATAGGGCCTGACCAGAAAGGCGAGGCTGATCAGCAGCCCCGGTGGAGGCCTGGAGAGAAATGGAGGTGGCTGTTGGCCAGGCCGGGAGAGATAGAGAGGCAAGTTCTGATCAATGGCTTCCATAGAGGCAACAGATCTGACCCTGCCTGTCTCTCTGCAGACCTCTCTCCGGGCCTGATCCCCCTAGGCAGTCAGTGCTGGGTCAGGCCCCTCGGTGGCCCCAGTCAGTGCTGCCACGGCAACCCAGCACTGACTTCTGGTCTGGTCAGGTCATTGCGACCCTGGCTCTTTATTATATAGACTAGAGGCTCGGTGCACAAAAATTTGTGCACTTGGGGGGGTCCCTCAGCCCAGTCTATGCCCTCTTGCAGTCTGGGACCCCTCGGAGGATGTCCACCTGCTGGCTTAGGCCCCTCCCTGGGGGATCGGGCCCAAGCTGGCAGTCAGACATCCCTCTGGCAGCCCAGCAGCCCTCAGGGGATGTCCACTTGCCAGCGGAGAGCAAGCCAAAGCTGCAGTCAAACATCCTTAGCGCTGCTGAGGAGGCGGGAGAGGCTCCCACCACCACCACTGTACTGGCAGCCCTCAGCCTGGTTGTGGCTGAGCAGAGCTCCCCCTGTGGAGCACACTGACCACCAGGGGCAGCTCTTGCATTGAGCGTCTGCCCCCTGTGTCAGTGTGTGTCATAGTGACCAGTCATTCCCAGTCGTTCTGCTGTTAGGGTCAGTTTGCATATTACCCTTTTATTATATAGGATAGAGGCCTGGTACATGGGTGGGGGCCGGCTGGTTTTTCCTGAAGGGTGTCCCGGATCAGGTTGGGGGTCCCGCTGGGGTGCCTGGTCAGCCTGGGTGAGGGGCTGATGGGTGTTTGCAGCTGGTCACACCCCCTTTAGGGTGGGGGGTCCCCACTGGGGTGCCTGGCCAGTCTGGGTGAGGGTCTGAGGGCCGTTTTCAGGCTGGCCAAGCCCCCCCAGTGATGGAAGCTCCCAGCTCTCCTTTTTTTCTTTTTTTTCTTTTTTATTCTGGGATTTATTTACCTTCTATAATTGAAACTTTGTAGCCTTGAGAGGAGCTCAGAGCTGGCCACGGTGGGCGGGAGGGAAGCTTGACTTCCTCCATCGCCAGGGGCAACCCAAGCCTCCTGCTCGCTCTAGTTCCGTGGCCACAGCTGGCTGAAAGCAGGTATATGGGGTTTATTTACCTTCTATAATTGAAACTTTGTTGCTTTGAGTGGAGCTCAGAGCCCGACATGGCAAGCGGGAAGCTTGGCTTCCTCCATCATTGGGGCAACCAAGCCTCCTGTTTGCTCCAGCTCCATGGCTGCCGGCTGCCATCTTAGTTGGGTTAATTGCATATAGTTGCTCTGATTGGCTGGTGGGTGTGGCTTAAGGCATAGCAAAGGTATGGTCAATTTGCATCTTTGTCTTTTATTAGTGTAGATAACATATACTTGAAGGCAACTTGTCAGGTCAAAATCCTTGGCTCATACATTCTTGGGCATTTTACTCTGTTTTCTACTGCATTAAGTGTTCCCTTATAGAAATATCAAGTCAACATAATTTTTTATCCTTAAAAGTTACTTGACAAATATTTTCAAATGATATATCTACAAAGGGTAAATATTACTAATATATAAAGAACTTCTACAACTCAACAAAAACACAACTTGATTAAAAATGGGCAAAGCACTTAAGTAGCTACTTCATCAGAAAAGAAATACAAATGGCCAATAAACACATGAAAAGATATTCAACATCACGGATCATCTGATGAATGCAAATCAAAACTACAATGGATGCAACTTCACACTATTAGAATGGCTGTTTTTAAAAACAAAGCAACAGTAAACAACAAGTGTTAGGAAGAATATGGAGAAATTGGAACCTTTGAAAATTGTTGGGAAGAATGTAAAATGGTATAACTGCTATATAAAACAATATAGTGGTTTCTCAAAAATTAAAAAATAGAATTACCCTATGATTCAACATTCTACTTTGGGTATATACCTTAAAGAATTGAAAGCCAAGACTCAAACAGATATTTATATATCCATTTCATAGCAACAGTATTCACAATAGTGAAATGGTGGAAGCAACTCAAGTGTTCATGGACAGATAAATGAATAAATAAAATATTCGTATAATGGGATACTATTCGTTCTTAAAAAGGAAGGAAATTCTGACAACATGGATAAACATCATACAACATGGATGAACATTGAAGACACTAACCTAAGTGCAATAAGCCAATCATAAAAGGACAAATACTGTATGATTTCACTTACATGAGGTACCTAGAGTAGTCAAAATCATAGAGATAGAAAGTAGAATGATGATTGCCAGAGGCACAGGGAAGGGGTAAATGGGGAGTCATTGCTTGATTTGGTACACAGTTTTAATTTGTAAGATAAAACGTTCTGGAAATGGATGGTGGTGGTGACAATAAGAATGTACTAAATACCACTGAACTGTTCCCTTTAATAATGGTTAAAATGGTGAATTTCATGTTATGTACATATTTCCACAATAAAAATATATATGCCTACTTTTTAAAGATATACTGGTATAAGTTTTAAACGGACACTTAGTTTTTAAATTAAATAATGTACTGGAAGTAATTGACACCAAAATATTGAATTTATTTGAAAAAGTGACTTACAATCATTTGACAACAGAAAAGAAGATAAATTATTTGATATATTCATACAATGTAATACCACTCAGCAATACCACAACATGAATAAACCTCCAAAATATTATGTTGAGTGAAAAACTGCCACAAAGTAGTATATGCTTTGTAATCTCATTATATGAATTATTGTATGGTGATAAAATTAGAAAAAGTGGTGATTGTAGAAAATAATAACTAGAAAGAAGCATGACAAAATTTTAGATGGTAATGTTCTATGTCTTGATTGGGTCAGTCTAGGGCAGTGGTCAGCAAACTCATTAGTCAACAGAGCCAAATATCAATAGTACAACAATTGAAATTTCTTTTGAGAGCCAAATTTTTTAAACTTAAACTATATAGGTAGGTACATTGTTATTAACTTAATTAGGGTACTCCTAAGGCTTAGGAAGAGCCACACTCAAGGGGCCAAAGAGCCTCATGTGGCTCGAGAGCCGCAGTTTGCCGACCACGGGCTAGGGCATGCACTGTCAAAACCATCAAATAATACACATAAATTGCAGTATCTGTATTTTTTAGTGTGTGAAAATTTTTCACTTTCATTCTGATTATGTTAGGCACACAAGTTATGATCTTTTGCCGTTTTTGCTCAAAAGACTTTTTAAATCTTAGAAATCCAGTTGCTATTTTAAGGTATATCCTTGTTAAGATCCAACTTTAGTCATGTTCTCCAAAAGGTAATATGTTCATGTATTATATAGGTACAATTCTTCTTTTATCTAAAACTAAAGCTTTCATGAACTGCATATATAAATATATGATCTGTTCCTTTTTTATATGGTTTCTTCTTCAGAGGCTCTGAAAATATCTATGATGTCTTTTATTATCCCTTCTTATTTTTTCCAGCTCTTTTTAATTCTTTTAAACACACAAACTCCTCCAATCTGACACATACCACCATTATTCCACTGAGATAGCTTTAAATAAGCATATAATAACTTAAACATCGTGAATAACTTTAACTTCCCGAATATTGTACTTTATTATCTTTTTTTCCCCTCACATATCTGGCTTTCCTTTCTCTCTACCTCTTCAGGCTGATCTTTCTCTATCCAGTGATGAAATCTAGAGAAAACTCAAGATTTTTCTTAGTGCTATTTTTTTTATTCTCATTCCTTATACTCTTCCTACACAATTTCATCTGCACATATTTTTATTTTCCACTTATATTTAGATGACTCCAAAATACTTCCAACATAGACCTCCGCTTTGAACTGTGGATTTGTACCTCCAACTGTATTGTTACAATCTCCATGTAGATACATCAAGGGCATCTTAAAATTCATATCTACAAAATGAAGTGAAAGATGGGCTTTTTCCACAATATTCATTATTGCAACTAATAACTTCATCTTCCATCAAATTAAGGAAAAACCCTAGGAATCAGTCTTGATTTTTACATAACCCTCTCACCATATCAAATTTATTATGAAGACTTGTTGATTTTATTTATATATTTCTAAAGTCTATTTATTTCTCTTTATAACCATAGCAACTACATAACCATAGCAACTACTATAGTTCAAACTCATCATCTCTATCCAGCCTTAGCTACAATTGCCTCCTAACTACACCACATCACACATATCCATTCTTGTTTCTTTCAAATCTATTTTCCACAGCAGCCATAATTTTTTCTAAATACAATTCTGATTATGTCACACATCTATCAATTAATCTTATTTGGTCTTGAAGTAAAGTAGGAAATCCTGCAAGGCACTGAATACCTGGTTCCCAATGTACTTGTCTAACCTCATCTCCGATCTGAACCAAGCAGCAATGTTTTGTTTGGATTTCTTGCATGATTCATCCTACATTCTGCCACAGAGATTGTTAAAATGTTTTTTTCTTTGAATACAATGCTTTCTCTCTCTATTTAGTTCACCCTCTGCTCACTTTTATTTCTCATAATAAATCATGATTCTTTGAGAGAAGAATTTGTAGCCATCTTACTCTAGTCAGAATCTGCTAATGCTTATTTCATTGTGCCATGAAATTCTGCTGTTAACATCACATTAGTCATTTTATGATTGTTTCAGTGTGATCATTATAATAATGTGTGGCCCAGCCACCAAAGTTTATGCCATTTTTGAGGAGAGACTATACTTGTTTTGCTTATAATTTGCTCTTTGGTGCCTAGCACAGTACTTGGTATTTAATAGACATTCAATAAATAAATGTTAAATAAATAAATAAAGTAATTCAGAATATTATAAATTGGAACCAGATCGTGAAGGATGTTCAACACAAGGCTAAGGAATTGATAAGTAATTTGGTGAGTGAGCAATAGAAACTCAGTGGAGGGTTTTGATCAAGGGAATGGCATGAAGGAACTGTTCCTCAGAAAGAGCAATGTGCTAATGTTTGCATGGGGCTGGAGGACTGGGGTCAGTTAGACATTAATAGAGTCAAGCTACAAAATAACAGAGGTGCAACATTAAAATAGAGTTGTTGCCCTGGTTGGGTGGGTGCAGGAGGCAACCAATCGATGTGTCTCTCTCATATCGATGTTTTTCTTTCTGTCTTTCCTTATCCCTTCCATTCTCTCTAAAAATCAAGGGAGCCCTAGCCAGTTTGGCTCAGTAGATAGAGCATCACCTGCAGACTGCAGGGTCCAAAGTTTGATTCCAGTCAAGGACACATGCCCGGATTGTTGGCTCCATCCCCAGTGGGGGGGCTCTCTCATCATTGATGTTTCTCTCTCTCTCTCTCTACCTCTCCCTTGCTCTCTGAAATCATTATATATATATTCAATGGAAAATATGTCCTAGGGTTAAGATTAACAAAAGAGAATGAGAGAGGAGAGAGAGAGAGAGAGAGAGAGAGAGAGAGAGAGAGAGAGAGATGGAAAGTATTGAAAATTCTAAAAGAATGAAGGTGGAGCAAAAGGCATGCATTTTTCCCTTGTTTATTAATTAGAGTATTGACAAATCCTTAATTTCCTCCCCTGAAAATTGATTATTACCTACACTATACCTTTTGTTAAAATTAGTTAACATTAGTATTTAACATGTCTGTTACATTATAATCAAGAAAAGCAAATGTTAACCCCATCTAACATGAATGTGCCCTTTGTATAAAAACATTTATTTGTTATTTTATGTGTTTCTTTAATTGCTTGTATGGGTCAACCATTGTAAATATTTATCTTGTTTAGGGTCATATTTACTAATTAAATTAATTTTGATGGTAAAACAGTTTGTATTTGTGATATATTATGTATTTGAAGGCCCTTTAACATGAATAAAGGTGAATTTAAAACAGTTTTAAAATTATTGGCCAATTAATCTCAAAAGCAGCTTCCTTCAATGAAGTGCTAAGAACCTAGAATGTCATTTTATCAACTAGACAGTCAATTATATCATTAAACACATTGCTATCAGAACTCTTTTTAGAACATGCTCAAAGATTGCTTCCATTATAGGCTTTGCCTCAACATTCATATTCCCCCTAACCAGTGTATTCTTTTTTAAAAAATATATTTTATTGATTTTTCACAGAGAGGAAGGGAGAGGGATAGAGAGTTAGAAACATCGATGAGAGAGAAACATCAATCAGCTGCCTCCTGCACACCGCCTACTGGGGATGTGCCCGCAACCAAGGTACATGCCCTTGACCGAAATAGAACCTGGGACCCTTCAGTCTGCAGGCCGACGCTCTATCCAAGGAGCCAAACCGGTCAGGGCAACCAGTGTATTCTTGATTATGAAATGAAGATACAGTGTGGTTGCATATATACTCAATAAACAAATAAGGTTAATGACAGCTTGTACTAAAATGCAAATAAAATACAGGCATATGTAAAATGAGGTGGCAAATACACCTTGATTAAAAAAAAACAAAACTAAAACTACTAGTATTAAGGATACTTTACACAATCAAGAGAATATAATTCATTTATTCATTCAATAAATATTTTCCAGACACCATACTAGACACTTGGGATAAATCAGTAGGGAAAAATAAAAGCAGAAAATTCCTGATTTGGCGTTTATATTTTAACAGATGAGATTGACCACCCCCTACACACACACACACACACACACACACACACACATGCACACATGAATAAAATATATACTATTCTAGGAGGTCAAAAATTCTGTAGAAAAAAATGAAGAGCAGGAAAAGGATAATCAAAAGGGCAAGCAAGAAAGTGGAGGTTGAAATTTTGATTGGTTGGCAAAGTAAACCCCAATGAGAAGGTGACATGTAAGTAAACTCTTAAATGAAGTGAGAGATTTACCATCGGGATATTCAGACAGAGGGCAAAGGCTCTAGGGCTCCTGTAGCATTCACCAAGAACAAGGAGGCAGGATACCTGAAGAGGAGGGAGTCAGGAGAGTAGCAGGTGGAAGGGTCAGAGAGGTATGGGGCAAGATCAGGGAGACCTTTGTTTGAACTGTTATTTACCTGCTTGCACTTTTATGTCATCAGGAAGCAGCCATTGGATTTTTCTTTTTCTTTCTATGTCACATAACCTACTTACCTCTTATTTCTAAACAATTATACCATTTTGATTGCTGGCTTATACCCATAATACTCTTTATTTTCATGTGTACTATGAGTACATTTTAAACCTTGATTAATTTTGACAATATTTTCTTTAAATACTGTGGTCTTTGGTCTAAGATATATGCTGCTTTCTTAAACAGAGTTTTGTGGACCATTACAGTTCACTCTATACACATATCCAAAGACTAAATGTATTTTGAATGTCCCCCATATGTCTAATTTCTGATATCCCATTAACTTTTTTTTTACCCAGTTTAAGTTTTCCAGTATTAGAATGCAAAGACCAGATGACAGATTATTTCATGACTAATACTTCCATTAATTTGTAAACTTGTGATATAAAGATCTGCATTCTAATTTACTAGAAAATGAGACATTGATCTTGGAGCTATGCTAGGCAGGGCTCCAATCTTAAAATTTATATAGGCTTCTATAAATGAATTAAAGATAATAAAACAGTTTCAAATTTTCATGAGAGTCATAAGAAACTAACAAGAATAAAAGGTTTCTATAATTCTTAATCGTCCTCCTTATATGATTATATCCAAAATCAATATTGTATTTCATTACTAATGCAGAATATATATTTCTAAAATATAAAATAGTGAAGTTTTATTCCTCAATAGTTCCAGTCTCTGACTACATGTTTTGTTTGTTTGTTTGTATTTTGGTATTGGATAGCATAATAATAGTTCCATGTATCTTCAGGGCTATTAGAAAGTATACAATTTTGGGTTAATGTGGTTTTTAAAAATTTATCTCAATAAATAGGTTTTAAGTGTATTTCATATATGATCTAGGTATAATGCATTATATAGAATTAAATGGTGAATAAAAACAAACTCTCTTCTCTGGGACCTAACAATATTCTGTGGACTTTTGGACTAACTAGTGGGGTGAAATCAGAATGTATGCTGTCTATATTTATGGCTAAATTTCACAAGCTTGATTTAAAATTAAATTTCCTGTTACACATCATCAAAATTGCATAAAGAGAATACCAATTGTGATTATATCAATGATGATTCATAAAGATAGTTTTTCATGATTGCATGAAGATATTTGATCGTCCTAAGAGGAGAAAGAATGCCTTCATAAAAGTGATGTCATTTAGGGATTTAGGGAGGACATGGAAAACGAATTCTCAAATATAGAAATAATAGTAAGAACAAAAGTGGGAAAGTATAGGGCATCTTATAAAATAAGTACTTATAGATCAAGAACATATAAAGTTCACTCTTACTAACTAGAGATGACAGTATATGCAGTGAAGCAATTCAGAAAAAAGAGACTTTAACATTACAGTAAAGAAATATTATTTCTATTTTTTAATTGGGGAGGAGTGGTATTTAATTTCATAGACAATGGGGATCTGATTAGGTTTGAAAAAGAGCATAGTAGAGTTAGGGTTGTGGTTGAAGACGAAGTTAGCCCTATAAATAGTAAATGTGCTTTTCTAGAGTGAGGAAGGATAGATGTCAGAACCTTTATTTTAATGATCCAGAAGAGAATTATAAAGGCTTGACCAAGGTTTGTATCAGTAGGATTAGAAAGAAGGAATGAATTTTTCTGAAAGTGAAAGAGATAGAATCTAAAGTCAAGTACCTAAATGTTTTGAGGCAATATAGAGTGAAGGTTTAAAGATAACCCTGAGGCACTTACAGTGTGTAACAGAATTCTGCTAATATTACAAACGGAGGAAGCCAGAAGCAGGGGTAGGTTGTGGGAAGAAAATGGGCTGAGCAGATTTTAAGGGCTGACAGGGTGGCTTTGCAGAGAAAACTTGGAGCTGCAGATCTGAAGGTCTGCAGAGAAGAGGGCAAGCAGTTAGATGCAGAAGTCTTCTCAACAATGAGCCTGTTCAATCTATACCTACTTATTCACTGCCAAGCCTATATTTAGCATTTTATAAAACTCTCAGTCAATAAATTTATTGAGTTGCCCACACATTTTCTTAGTAGGGTTTTAAGTGCAATTTGAGATGGAAATTACGTAACCTCTTAGTACAGTGAATATTGTAATATCTTGGTGATCTAAAAATAGAGAAAATGCTGCCCCTATCTCAAGTTACTTAAAGCTTCAGGAATTACATAATTCTTAACAACACTCTCTGGACTCCAATTTTCACCACAGTAACATAAGCAGCACAATTCTGAATAGATTATTTCACTTCTTTCTTAATTTATAAAAAAAAAGTGAATAGTAATCTCTACTTTACCTCCCTCATAAATGTGTGTTATTACTAAGACAAAACTGAAGCACTATTGAGAAGGAGTGATTATTATGTTTTCCCTCCACCTCTATCTTGCATTACCGCGTGAAAAATTCAGCCAACTGGATGGTAGAGACATTATACACCCATTGCCAGTCCTCAAATGGGCTATGCTCAGGGTTTGGTAGATTAGGACATGGACTTCAAGCATGGGTATGAGGCATGATGTATGCTTGTGGGCATGAGCTATGAGACCAGGTAAGGTAATACTCACAACGTGCCTCGGCTTACTCTTCAGTGAAACTTAGATAATTATAGGACATCTCTATTAAGTTGTTGTGACTACTAAGTGCTCAGAAATATTAGCTATAGACTATTATTGGAATGGGTTCAAATTCTCAGTCTGAAAGATGGCTTCACAAAAATGTAATAATTATTTTCTTGAAAAAGTAAAATTAAGATAGCTCTACAGCCTTTATTCCAGCTATTGACAAATTTATTTTCAAGATAACAGTCACGTCTGATTTTTAAATAAGTTCAATTCAGAATTTTGACTCAGTTAATAAAGGTTTCCACACCTGCTTCCTTAGCATACCCTCATCTCCGGTGCTTAATTATAGTCTGGACCTGCGGTCAGGGGTCTCTGGTCCACGTGCCCACACATTATCCTCTATCCTCGCTGTTCTCCACTGTGGTATAGCATGTTAATCCCAGCACTCATCCTTGTGCACTGGCATCTAGCGCTGACATCCATGATCTTAGTGGAGCCTGGTTGGGTAGTTTACATAGTGTGTCTTCATTGTACTCACATCCATGGATTGGCTAAGCCATGCTACAGTGAAAAACAATCCCCAAATCACAATGGCTTATAAGAACTATAATGGCCACATAATGGATCATAAAACTTCTGCTAGAAAGTGCTTTTATCACCTCCATTTACATCACATTGATCAGAGGAACTCACTAGTCCACGTCTGATTTTAATAGAGGTGAGGAGGTAAGTATAATCTTCTCTCAGAGAGGAATAGCAACCTTTTTTAGAAAATAATGTCATGTGGAGGGAGAAGGGGGAACATCTGTAATACTTTCAACAATAAATATTTTTTAAAAAAGAAAATAATGTAATGTACCCCAACACACAAGGTTTCTTTGAGTCCCCAGATCATTTTCTGGCTTAACTGTATCCCTCTGGAGCAGCCACATGCACTCTCACGTGTGTCAGCACGCCAACATGAGGAAGCAGCACACTGAGGCTGCCCTCCTTCACATCTAGTTAGACTCAGAGCAGCACAGAGTTCCACTGTGTGGGGAGATACACAGCCTCCTGATGTCAGGTCTCCAATCACCTTGAAAGCTCAGTGTCTAAGACAGTTGCAAATATAGCAGACACTCTCACAGGCCTCCTCCTAACATTTGCAGAGCTCGAGGCAAAAATACAAAAGGAGGCTCCCTCCCATATCACATGTCTAAATATTTAAAGTTATGACATGCTATGAAACTATTACTTAAAATATGCTCTAAGTCTTCAGTTTGGCAAATAAATCTTCACTAGGCCTGAGGAAGCTAGTTCTTCATCAGAACATGACAGAACAGAGAGAATCTGCCCAATCCCAGGACCCAGAGAGGCCTCGTGCCCTTGTGTGAGGACATTCCAACCAGCCTTCCATTCTCTACCCACATCTAGGGCTGTGTTCACCAACAACAGCTTGGTCTGCCTTCAGGAAGGCATATTTGCAAAAAAGATCCACACAGGCCTTGGAAACTATCTAAGTGACATTTGGGCTAAAAATTTAGGGACTCTGAAACCTGTAGAATGATCTAAAAGCAGATACCCTAGGACCTCCCACCTATGAGGAGGGGTGTAGCCAGATGATAGCAAAAAACAGGGCCCTTTAAATACATGGCATGGGAAGGGGTAAGCCTCATCTATGATCTAAAGGTGCTAGCTCAAAGTAAACTTGGGAGCATACAAGTGCAAGTTACATTGGTGTCACAGTATATTTTCACATGTTTTATGTCAGTAAGAGAACCTCGTCATAAAAGGATTCTAAAAGATTGTTTTAAGGCTATATGCTCTTCCCATTTCTTTTCAGCTGCAGGCACTCATTCCGGTAGGATCAGCTTCACCTAATTTCTGAGCAAAACTGATCCAGTCAGAGAGCGTTTTAAGGACTCCCTGTCCAGGAATACAAAAGAAGTCCTTTTGGAAAAGAATTCCCCGAAAGTTTCTTATAAACAATGATTTCCTTTAATACTTTTAAAAGACAGCATTACTTACCAAAGTGTGTACTCTTTTAAGACCTCCATATCTACTGTGTAAAGTAATATCTATTTGTCTTTGCAAATAACTCAACACAAATTCTGACTTTTGTCTAAGGACATGATACAAATTTATCAGCAGGATGTCCACGTCAGCGTGATGGATCACTAGAGACTAATCTGCCTTCCTGGGCACGATGCCTGCTCTCTGAGAATGGTGATTCCTTTTGTACACCGCTGGCCAAGATTCAAGGGCTGTGCCTGTGGCCAAGACAGAGAGGTTTTGCTCTGAGTAAAATTAAGTGAGACTCCAACTGTGGCCTCACTTGTACCCATACTTCAGGCTCTCTGTGCCCAATGCTATCACCACAGACCATTTGCTTAAATAACTAAGCAGAATGTATGAGTAGGCTGGCAAGTCTTTCTTAGAAAAACGCAGCATGGAAAATGCTTTACAAATGTGAGTTATGATATGTGAGTTTCAATTCAGCTTGGTTTAAAATATCCAGTTGTGTGTTTTTTTTCAGCTTGTCACTCACTACAAAGTTGTTGTTGTTGTTTTAGGCCAATTTGTTTTACCTTTATGTGTATTTAACTTTTTGACTCTCAAATGGGTAAAACATGAAACAGAAAATATCCCATGTAGCCAACCTGAAACAAGAAAGACAATTTCTTTTCCCTAATGAAATGTTTGATTCCCTTCATTTGCTGTTTTATTAATTTCCCAACTTCGTTTTATACTGATCTAGATTTTCATAGTTTTCTCTGAACACAACCTGAAGAAAAGATGTTTAGATTAATTTATAAAATTATTGTGTGTCTATAGTATGAGAGGCACTTATCCATGAGCTGGGTTATGGTAAAAGGCAATCTGATTTCTACTGTCACAGAACTTTCTTTTAGAGCTGGAGTGATGGCAGATTAAAACAGGCAAAGGAAATAAGAACTAAACATCTATCTATATATATAAAAGCATAAGTGACCGTTACACCGAAAAACAATAATGACCGTAATGAGTGGTTGACCAGTCACTATGACACACACTGACCACCAGGGGGTGGACACTAAACGCAGGAGCTTCCCCCTGGTGGTCAGTGTGCTCCCATAGCCAACCTCCCATAGCCGGCCAATCTCCAGCACCCCCACCCAACCTGGCTGCTCCCCCCACATTGATCCTGATCTGGGGAGCCGGCCGGCCAACCTCCCAAATGTTCCTCCCCCAGCTGTCTGGCCCCCCGATAGGCCTCGATCATCGACCAGGCCGAAGGACCCCACCCGTGCACAAATTTGTGCACCAAGCCTCTAGAAAATAAAAAGGGTTTATGTGACAGAGAATGATTGGGGGGAACATAACCTGCATAAAGCCTTCTCTGAAAAGATAAGATTTGAGCTAAGGCTGTATTCATGAGATAGAGAAGCAATGCATGTGGCTATTTGAAGAAATGCTCAGCTACCAGAGTTAACATTAAGGACAACAACCCAAGAAAGGGACCAACTGGTTTGGTATGTTCCAGGATTAGAAAGAAAGTCATTATAATGGGAGCATAATAAACAAAGGAAAGAATGATAGAAAATGAGGAAAGACCAATACAGGGAGGTTTGCGGGGGGGGGGTACCATGTTAATGATGATATACTAGGGTGTTTTTAAGGTGTGTTCCATTCTATTTTCAGCAGGACGTCATTGAGGATTTTCAGCTGATGAGTAATGTGATATAATATACACTTTTAGGAGATTACTTTGGTTGCTGAGTGTGAGATAGTGGGTGACAGGTTAGGTAAGAGTGAAAGCAAGGCACCAGGACATCATTATGGCCTATGACTGGATCACTGTCTGACTTTGGGTCTCCCCATATAGAAAAACATGACATTATCCAAACTCTACATGCACCCATGCTTTTACCTGGATTCATAATTTGTATTCCCATTATTTCTTTGTCTCTTTTTCCCTTTATCTCAGATAAGTCAGGAAGTCACTTCTGTCTCCTGCAAATGTTTAGAGCTCCACCTCTGAACTCACGTATAGATGTATGTGCACAATCCTCCTTCTGGAAAAGGCACCCTAGCACATAGTAACCACTCTTAGCGTTTCCAGGCCCTGGTGTCCACATGGATGACAGGATTTACAGAAGCTACCCACTCTTTTCCAGAAGTTGCTAAATATGCATAAGCTTATCTATGACCTGGTAATTTGGGATTATAGGCAAACATGTTTTTTCCTCTTTGAGGCTTACTCATTATAAGTTCTTAAATTATAATTGATCAGAAAACCAACTTTATGAACATGGAAATTATTTGCAGTTATGATAAAGCCAAAGGGCCTTTCTTCCTCTGATTCTTCTCCCCGCAAAGTTATTGAATGCTGGCAGCTGAGTAACATGAAGAACATTTATGGTGTTTCTTCTGTTTTCTGTCTTTATCATACATGTTCCGTCTGATTTCAGGAACAACACTTTTGTTGTCAGTTAATAATTTTTCTGAGGTAGAACTCTTAGTGGTTTTGGTTTAGTCAATAACTTCTCTGGTATTAAAATGCTCTTTAAATGCAGTGACTCATGTGTGCTGTTTAATTTCAGTTCTGGCTGGGTGTCTCAGTCTCCTCTGGTGAAGCCACGATGTGGACCAACTCCATAGAACGTTTTATTAAAAAGTCTCTGGACCTAGCGAGTAGATAAAAGGATTTCCCAATTTCTTTCTTTCAAAAATCTCATCACTGTGATTCTTATGCTTTCAAATGGATGGGTATTCACAACAGAAATGAGGTTGTGGTTTAGACTGAAAAGGCCATAAATAGGGAGAATATTGCCAGGTTTTCCAACAGATGCTCTCTCTGGCTCAAAGCTTGAGTCTATGAAATTATTGAAAGGAGCATTTGTAACATCATGTCTCAGTGAGCAGTAGGGGGAAAAAAGACAGTCTCAGACTATCTTTCTGAAAGATTCTGTGTATTTAGAATTAACTACTACATTTGGGTGGGCCAATGCCATAAACAGTGAGATTTAAAAGATGTGTCGAGATTTGCTGGGTTTCTGTGATAATAGTTTTCTTTCTTTCTTAAAACAGCTACCTTATTCATTAGATTAAGTCCAGATCAGCAAGCTTTCACTTTATCTTTTCTAGGTACCACCTTTGTTCTAAATTTAGCCACAAGTAATTCAGTACATGTCAGTCTGCGGAACAGATGTAAACTTGGCAGGTTTGATACTCAGCAGCCCACATTATCTTTGCTGCTACCTGTTTCATGTGACCCATGGCTTCTATCACTGAAGATGTAGCATTTAATGCAAATACTCCAGTGAGATCATTGTAGACTCTATCATATATTAATGAAATGCTTTCCATTTTGCAACCTAATTAATGCAGGGGAAAATCCCGGATGCTGACTGTGGACTTGGGATCAATTTGCTTCTATCAACCATTACTTCTACTTCAGTCCATGTCTTACTACAAATGGAAGAAAATCAGTATGTGTAACATATAAAATATAAGTTCTTTCAGAAACAATTAGGATAACTAGGATTGTGCTATGGCAAACAAACACACATACATAAAAAATATCTATAAGCAGGGGGTATCTTGCTGAGTACACTCAATACAGGATCAGGCTGAATGCAAGCCCACCATTTTCAGCATTGCCAGTTTCTCAGCTAAGGAAAGGGAGTTCTGCAGAGAACAAGTAGAATGTTCTAACCTAGAAATGACACACTCACAATTCATTGGTCAAAAGTACTCACGTGGCCCCAAGGAGGCAGAAAGGAGGGAATGAAGGTTGTGAGCCACTTGCAGAAGTCCAATCCTACACATGTTCTAAAGGAAGGGGAACCAAAAGCATTCTGATAAACACTTTCATGATTACTATAGCACTCCACTATTAGTCTGCCAAGGCTTTTTGTGAACTGTTGCATTTAGTTTCAAATACAGGAGGTTGTTTTTAGTAACTTTGCCTGAGGAATCAGTTCTTGAGGGAAGGCTGGAAGAGAAAAGGCTGCTGAGTCAAAAATGAAGAGGAAAGAAAATCACACTTGCTTTTCTGCCTCGGATCCCGATTAGCTAGAAAATACAAGCTAGTGTTGGCGTTAGTCTCCCTCCCTGACACTTGCACAACAGCAACTCCATGAACTCACTTGCCCCAGCCCATATCCTGATGCTGGTAGAGACAAAGCATTTAGTTGTACTATGTCTTTGAGATTTCCTGTGGGAGAACTGAGTCTATCTGGCACTTTCCTGGCTTCTTTGTACTTCTGCTTCTCTGTGAAATAATTCCACACCAGGAAATCAAAAACTATTAATGATCATTCATTTGGAAGGTGGAGCAGATTGAAAAAAAAGTTTCTGAGTCGTGCCTTGGCTTTGCTCGAGGGATTTTCCTTGGCCCACTCCCAAACATTCTATCAGCTTCCTCTGATTACACACACACACACACACACACACACACACACACACACACACGATGTTAACAGGGATTTCAACTTCACTGTCTATTAGGCAGACATGTCTACCTTCAGCTGGTAACATTGAGCGACAGTAGTCCAGGCAGTCACCCGGGATATAACCTTGCACTCATTGCTACCTAAAATGAAGAACTCTGCTAAGCCTTTTCTTTCTGACATAGATTTTAATAACTTTCCTGAGATGTACTGTACATATAATAAATTACACATATTTAAAATATTTAATTTTATGTGATTTGACTTACATAAACACCAGTAAAACCATCACCGCAATCACAGAATGAATATATTCATCACCCTAAAAAATTTCCTGTTGTCTCTTTTTTCTCTCCCTTCTGGCTCTCTCCTTCACCCATCCCCAAGCAATGAATGGTCGGCTTTCTATCACTAAAGATTAATCCATAATTTCTAGAATTTTATATAAAGAGAATCATAGACTATGTACTTTTTTGGATGTCTTCTTTCACTCAGAATCATTATTTTGGGCTTTATCTATGTCATTATGTGTATTAGTGGTTGATTCCTTTTTTTTTTTTTTTTTTTTTGCTGAGTAGTATCTTATTGCATGTATATGACACAATTTGTTTATTGTATGTCACTTCCAGTTTTTAATATCAGTAACAAATCTTTTATCACTATTTGTATACAAGCCTTTGTCTAAATATATGCTTTCGTTGATCTTGGGTAAATACAA
Source organism: Myotis lucifugus (assembly GCF_000147115.1). NCBI lineage: Eukaryota > Metazoa > Chordata > Mammalia > Chiroptera > Vespertilionidae > Myotis > Myotis lucifugus. The sequence continues at coordinate 6,808,781 of NW_005871073.1, forward strand.
CCATCAAATTTAGAAAATTAACATTATTAATTATAACCATTTAATAATCAGAACCTCAGTCAAGTTTTCCAACTGTTTCAATGGGTCCTATAAACCTAAAAATCAGTTCAGAATCACATGTTGAATTTAATTGTTATGTCTCTTTAGTTTATTTTAGTCTGCAATATTTTTTTCATTCTTTCTTAGACTTTTAGAACCTGATTATTTTAAAGATCACAGGTCAGTTATATTGTAGACTGTCCTTCAGATCAGTTTTAAATTCTCATTATGCATTTTTGACAGGAATATCCAGAAGTAGTGCTGAATTCTTCTGATTGAACATTATTTTTTGAACAAAACAACTTTATTAGGATATATTTCACAAATAATAAACTGCTCTTTTTAAAGTATACAATTTGATAATATTTGACTTATGTATATTACATTATCACAATCAAGACAATGATACTATAACTTTTCCAGAATTATCCTAAAGACCCTTATTATCCCTCCTCCAAATCTCCTCTCCTATCCCCAGACAACAAATGATATGCTTTATGCGTTTGGTCACTGTAGATTAGTTGTGTATTTTCTAAAAATTTACATAAATGAAATCATACAAAATGTAGCTCAGTGCTATATTTTGTCTGGCTTTTTTCACTTGGCATAATTCTTTTGAGATGCATCCACGTTGTAGCATGTATCAATATTTATCCCTTTTTATTTTCAAAGAGTATTCTATTGCATGGCATACCACTGTTGGTATTTGATGAAAATTTGAGTTGTTTCCAGTTTTTTACTTTTACAAATAAAGCTGCTATGAACATCTATGCACATATCATTATGTGGACATATGTTTTTATTTCTCTTGGGAAAATACTTTGGCATGAAATAGCTGGATTATATGGTAGGTATATGTTTGATTATTTTAAAAATTGCCAAGTAGCCCTAGCCAGTTATGCTCAGAGGATAGAGTGTCGGCCTGCGGACTGAAGGGTCCCAGGTTCAATTCCAGTCAAGGGCTCGTGCCCAGGTTGTGGGCTCGATCCCCAGTGGGGGGCATGCAGGAGGCGGCCAATTTGTGATTCTCTCTCATCATTGAGGTTTCTGTCTCTCTCTCCCTCTCCTTTCCTCTCTGAAATCAGTGAAAATATATTTTAAAAATTGCCAAGTAAATTTTAATGTGGTCATGTTATTTTACACATACCAGCACTGGATGAGAAATCCAATTTGTTTGCTTCCTCACCAGCACTTGGTAAGGTCAGATTTTTAATTTTAGCCATACATGTTAAAAGGTGCATAGTAGTATCTCATTGTGGTTTTAGTTCACATTTCCCTAAAGACTAATGTTGAGAGTTTGTTCATGTGCTTATTTGTTATCCATATATCATGAGATTTTAATGAATCACACAAAATATGTTTGTTAGCAAAATTTCAATACAATATTTATAATGAAAATCTGTGGCTTTGTTTCTCTATATTTGGCAGGGGTCAAGACATCTTTATTTTCTGTTTCTGATCATCAGTACTTGCTTCTGTTTTGAATGGTTGAAACCTGGTATATCCTTCTGTTTTGGGGTGTTTTTTTTTTCTTTCAAAAGTACAGTTATTCAGGCATAAGTAAATGTGGTACTCAAAACCTCCTATAACCATATCAAAATTACAACAAAACTGTAGAATAAACATAATTCAAAACCACTGCTGAAAGCCGGTCCACCCTTGCTGCTTGACACAGTTGCTGCAGGGAAGAAATATCTGCACAGCTTATGTTTCAAGGGACCTGGCGTATATGGCATATGTCTGCTCCCCTCTTAGCGCTATGTGTTTTAACCAGGACCACCTCTCCGAGAAAGGTTGTTTCCCCAGGTGGGGATTTTTCCCTGGAGTTAGGGATTAACAGGACTAAGGAAGGGAATAAATCAGTAAAACCCCTTAACTAAGTGCCAGGCGGGTAGTTAATCACCTTAACTATGAACAATCACACTTAAGCTACATAATCTTTACTTAGGATAATCTCCTTCAGTTACTTTCTTATAGATTAACAGAATAGTAGAGTAGTGACCTTGGAATGGAGATAAACACCCGAACCTTTGGAATAGAATGGATAGGATTAAAATCAAATGATATAAATATAGATGTAACAGGAGAATAAAGAGAGAACCTGGCTGGAGAACCTGGCTAGAGAACCTGGCTGGAGAACCTGGCTAGGGAACCTGGCTATACTGATCATCTGAACGCTGCCTCGGTGTCCTTCCTTCTTCACCGACTCTGTCCACACCTTTGGGAACCCCTGGACCTGCTGGGGCAGCACCCCGACAAACCACCTGAAATCTAGTTAAACATAAGTCTTCCAACAAAGGATGTAAATAAGAAGCCACATTGAGACTGATAGGAGGAGCAGATACATGGAAACAGTGATAAAAATCAGGAGCTGTATCTCAGTTGCAGATGCCCCCCTACTGAGAAGTGAGGGGGGGGGGAGTCCCAGTCACAAACCAGGCTTCCCCAACCCAAGATTATAATGCTGGAAAAGAAGTCCCCAAAACTTCTGGTTGTGAAAACTAGTATGTATTACAGCTGAGTGGGATGAGTGCTTCTGGAGTCCCAGGTGTTCCTCTTAAAGGGCCCCTATGTACTTACTCAGATTCACTCATTCTGAGCTCCATCACTGGGGTAGCAGCTTGAGAAGTGCCAAGGACATACTGGGGAGTGATGGCGGGGGGTGGGGGGAAGAAGGGGGCTCTGAATTGTAATCTTCAGGACGAGGGCTGGAGAGGCAGCTTTCTCCCAGAAAGAAATGCTGACAGAAACAATTGTTCCTTTGCTGGGCCCACCCCAACAAAGTCAACAAGCAGGCGCCATATCTGAGTCTCCATCAAGCTTGCTAACACTGTTCACCCTGCCCAGGTGATTCCCTGAGACCCCACCCAATGTGCTATGTCTTGGCTCATCCTGCAGACTTTGCTGCAGTCTCTCAGAGGTTCACAAACCACAAGTAAGCAGCATCTGACCTCACAGTGCCCTGTAACTCTTGCTAAGTGTCCCCAGGCCTGATACTAATGGCAGCCATACTTGGTGCACAGCTTGGTCTCTCCTGGGCACCTCAAACCCAGCACAAGTAGCAGCCATCTGCAGATTGCTCTTTAACTCAGGCTGGGTGGCCCTGGGCAGGATACAATTGGCAGATGACCTTCCTGGAAGGCCCCAGAGACAGCACACCGTCGGACACCATCAGACTCTGCTAAAGTACCAACCAACTACCTCCAGTACTGACACACTCAAACAGTGGCCTTAGTGAGCACCAGATCCCTGCTGAAGTGAGTCCTGCTCCATGGAGTTGTCACCTGCATGGCACGTCTTCTGCTGTGGTTAATTGCTGCCAGTCTTCTTTAAAAAAAGGTAAAAAATGTGAATAATAAAATGGTCAAGGATACATAGATATAATCCATATAATCATTTCAGCGTTATTTACAATAGCCAGATATGGAAGCAATGTCATCAATAGATGAATGAATAAAGAAGTAGTGGGTATATTCAATGGAATAAGACTCAGTCAGAAAAAAAAAATGAAATCTTTCCATCTGCAAAAACATGGGTGGACCTAGAAGGTATTGTACTGAGTGAAAGAAATCAGACAGAAAAAGACAAATGACATAGGATTTTATTTAAATGTGGAACCTAAAAAAACAAATGAAACAAATAAGCAGAACAGAAACAAACTCATAGATGCAGAGAACATTTTGATAGTTGCCAGATGGAAGGGGGGATTTAGAAGATGGGTAAAAAGGATGAGGGATGAAGAAGTATAAATTGATACTTACAGAATAGTCATGGTAATATAAATTACAGCATAGGGAATATAGCCAGTAATATTATAATTATGTATGGTATCTGATGGGTATTGGATTTATCAAGGTGATCCCTTCATAAGTTATTTAAATGTCTCATCACTGGGTTGTACACCTGAAACTAATATAATATTGCACATCAACTGTAATTGAAAAACAAATTTATTTTTTAAAAAGTATAGTTATTAAAACATAGAAAATCTTGGCAGTTTCCTTTAAAGTATTAGTGGCTGTTAAGGTTTGCTGCTTTTTGTTTGTTTGTTTACTTTAGTACTCAAAGTTTACTGGTTAAAAGCAGTCTATAGTTCTTAGACACAGAAGAATTAATAATATTTTCCATGTACTTTATTGGCTTTCTTTCTCAAACAGTTTTTTTGTTAAATATTTTTAATTTCTTCAGTTATAAATTTCATGCTATGTGCAAAGAAGTGATTCTAGAAATAAAATACATAACTAATGTTTTATGCACTTTGGGATACAAATAAAAACAAGCCTGTTTTCTTTTTTTAAAATATATTTTTATTGATTTCAGAGAGGAAGGGAAAGGGAGAGAGAGAGGTAGAAACATCAATGATTAGAGAGAACCATTGATCGGCTGCCTCCTGCACAACACCTACTGGGGATCAAGCTTGCAACCAGGTATGAACGTCCCATGTCCCACGTGGTTCAGAGTTCGGGCTCTAGAAGAGGGGCCACAAGCAAAAGAAAGAGACGAGACAAGAAATAATAATTTGAAAATTGGGAGGCCAGGTGAGAGCCCGTCCCAAGAGGATGGACTCCGCTTGTGCTCAGGCCTTGCCATCCTTTTATTCAGTTTGGGATAGCCCTTAGGCAGGCAAGTTCCAGTAACAGACAGACTATCTTATCAGTAAGGATTTACATGACTATCTGGGGGGAAGTTTTTTCAGCTACCATTGTCTCCACTAAACAGTGGGTGCATAGCCCTGACCTTTGCCAGGGCTTCAAGGGTCACCAGCATTCTGGGCTCCTCATCCACACCTCTCTGCTAGTAAAGACAATGGGAGGTTTCCCACAACCGGGTCATGTGCCCTTGACCAGAATTGAACCCTGGACCCTGAAAGGGCGAGGGCTACACCCTCCATCTTGCCCCAGGGTAAGGGCTATGCCCTCCATCTTACCTTGGCCATGTGCTTGGCAAGGAGCTTCTTCCCGGAAGTCTAAGCCTCTGCTAGCCACACCCAGGACTTCTTTAAACTAACCAATGACATTCAAGGGAAGTTGCCATAGATATGACCACATCCTGTGTAACAAGACACCAACTTGCGCCTGGCCAATCGGCAGGGCCCACAGTCCTTTCTCCTCCCCTTACTCCAACCCCCTATAAAACCCCTCTCCACACAGAGTTCTCTCTCTCTGCTTCCTGCTGCTGTGTCGGCGAGGTGGGGAGCCGAGCTAGCTCGAATAAAGACTCTTATGCTTTTGCATCGGACCTGGCTGGCTCCCTGGTGTGGTTTCTTGGGGATCCTGAAATCTGGACATAACAGACCCTTCAGTCCACAGACCAATGCTCTATCTACTGAACCAAACCAGCTAAGGCCAAGTCTGTTTTGTTTTTCTCCTTTGCACATAGCTCACTACATTCACAATCATCCCTGGGAGTTAAGTGTGGTCATGTCATTGAGTTCTGATCAACTGAAAAGGATAAACATAACATGTGCCACTTCCAGATGCACCTTATTTAAAGTCATTTCATGAGATCCTCAACATTCTTTTACTTTCTACATGATCTTGAGACAAATGCTGAAGATGGTAGATCAACAAGATGGAACAAGACTGGGTTCCAGAATCACTATTCAGAAGAGAGCCACACATGGGCCAGGAACATCAGTTTGATAGGTTATGTGAACAACTTGCATTGTTCTAAGCCCCTGAAATTTGTGAATTTGCCTATTACAACAACTAGCATTACCCTTACTAATACAGAAGTCATTAGGGTCAGAAATATATGTCAATATATTCTATATTTTCTACTGGTATTCTTCCTCCTTATTCGGACTTCAGGCTTCTAGCCCTTGATGTAATACTGAAGTCCACTGAGACAACAGAGCTTGGAGTTTAATTGAAAGGCATAACTACTGTGCAACAGTCCTTTTAATCAAGATGTTAAAAAGATGTTAAAAGGGAACTTTATTAAACTGTGATTGAATATATAAAATTAAAATGTAATGCATTTTAAATATATTAGCTCAAATTATAAAATATTAAATTAAGATTTAATATATTAAATTAAGCATGGATTAAATTAGATTGAAAAAATACTTTGAAACATCTCAAATACACCAGAGGGATTATTAACCATTTTATTTAAAAGTGAAAGTCTAGCAAGTATCAGAGAGATAAAGGGGGGACTATCAAAGGGACCCTCGCCACATGGGTATATAGCAGTTGCTCCACAAAGCAAATGAGATTATCAAAAGACAAGTGGAAATTTGGTTCTGGATTAAAGAGTGTGAGAGTAAGAGCAAAATGTAACAACATGTTGACTACACCAGACCCATGAGATCCCAGTGGCAGTGCCAACCCTGATGGTGAGCACATGGCTCATCTATTTAGAGCTGTTATCTTTTCCCATGCCCAACATAAAAGCTTCTTGAAATTGATTTTGTTGTTTGTACTTGTATGTTTTCATGAGACAGGCTGGCTCTAACAGATACTGACCCTTGGGTCTAATAGGAGACTTTTCACAGGGTGAAATAAATAAATAAATAAAGAGCAAAGTATCTTCAACTAAAAAGTGTCCACTGAAGAAAAAAAGAATACACATGAATCTATTTTTTATGTTTAATTATGAAGATAAATAAATGGAAACAATTGTATTAAACTTAATAAATCCTGGCACAAAACTCTTTAAATAAATGTTGTCTCATCCAATTTTTACCATGCTCCAAAAAGAAATGCATTATTTTCCCAATTATACAGATGAGAAAATTACAAATCAGAGAGAACACTATATTTACTAGAAAGGAAACCGCTAGAAAGGCATGTAACCAGATTCAAGGTTTTAACATCTCAACCCCAAATCTCATGCTCCTGCCATTAATGTAACATTCATGTGTGTGCATGCATATATGTAGCCTGGATGACAACAGTGGTCTATATTTACGGTTGGATTATATCCATAAAGGAAGTCAGGCAGTTTCCCAGATGACAAATCACTATGCATAATCACAAATTAAAATACAGATCTGAATTAAAATACAGATGATAATACTAAATAATAATTACAGCAGTTACCATTTATTAAGTATTTAATGGTGTGAAACACAATGATAAATACTTTGCTTGCAATAACTCATTTGATGATCTCAGCAATTTGTGAAATAAGCACTATCAATGCCTCTTTTTTACATGTCAGAATCGTGAGACTTCGCTTAAGAAACTGCCCAAGGCCACAAAGTTCTTAAGACACAGGCTGGACTGAAAGCAGAATTGCCTAGTCCTTCCTTACAGGTAAGCACTGTCCATCGATGTGCCTGAGATGTTTAGATGAACTGAGATGAGAGACTGAGGATTGTGGAGCACCTTGGATTCTACTCTAATTCTGCTCAGGTGGCTTTCTCTGAGTCTTGGAACCTATCAGGTTTACTTTACATTTTTGTCTTAATATTGAAATAAGCAATGAGATTTGTCTGGGTGGTATAAGGGCCAGACGGGTGAATAAAGTCTCATTTTACTTAATATGTTTACTCACTTAATTTCACTCTTCACCCACAGAAATCTGACTTCCATCTTTTCCAATTCACCAAAGTTTGCCAATGACAATTATTAAATCTCAATGGCCTCTTTCTAGAGGCCTCTTTCTCATTGGTTTTTTGCTGTAGCCAAATTTCCATCTCAACCTGCCTGCTCCATTTTAACCTTCTACACTTGCTTATCTTCCTGGACTAGTCTAGCTCCTACCACAGGTGTCAACTGTATACTAATGACACCATGTTTCTTCTCTAATATTTCTTATTTTGGTCAAAGGTAAAACCTTCCAGAAGCTTTTTTCCTGATCTCCAAAGCCAAATTTCCAACCCCCTGAATATTAATATATCTAGACACCTATATCTAGCTATTAAATATAATGTACTCTAAACTGATCTTAACTAAGGGGTGGTTAAGAGCATGCACAGTGCAGCCTAATTCTTTAACTTAACTAGGTGTGACATTGGGCAAGTTATTTAATGTCTGTCTCATTTTCTTACTCTGTAATGCGGGGATGATTAGAGTACCTTCCCCATGCTATGACTAGTTCTAGTCTCTCCAGGTCTTTTTGTCTAGTTTCTCTGAATCTATTGATTTCCATTCGTGTACTATGCTAGCAAGCTTCTGAATGTTCACGGAATCAAATCCAACATAGTTATAGTCAAAAGTTCACCGTGTCTATCTGCATATTATCAAACATGAACTTTAGGAATGAGGTGTATCAACTGAATTTCTCTGGCTCCAGTAATTTTTCTAATTTAATCAGGAAAGCCATACAATGTTAGGACTTTAGAAAGCTCAACTTTTTGGTGCCAGTGCAACAGAATGTCTGCTGTAGCTGCGTGTTACCTGAGAAAGGCTTTCCTTTATGTGCCGTGCTGGCTCAGCCAAGGGTTCCGTGAGCCTGACGGGGACGGGGGCGCCTGGGGGGGGGGGGCGGGGGGAAGGGCTCCAAAGGATGTAGAAAAGACAGACAAAGAGAAGAAGAGAAGAAGCTGGGTCTAGGTGGATCTCCTGTGCCTGGCTGAGGCCACAGAGAGAGATCCAGACAGCAAGCTGAGCCTTCATTTTATAGCCAGAGGTAAACAAGGTAATGGTCACCATAGTTACAATGTTCTTGTGAGTTTCACTTGTTTTGGCAGCACTTGCTGCACCTCCCACAGCCCATTAGCTACCCAGATAAGATCTAGGGAGTGTCATAAGGTCAAGCCTAATTATGCTAAGAGGGCTGTGCCCTCTAAGCTGGGACTTGTTTGTGGCTTTGCCAACAGGTCAGTCCAAGGCTTAACCCTATAGCCGCTCCCTACACCTTTATGTATTCTATACCTGGGAAAGAATATAACCTATGGATTGTAAAGGACATTCTTTCTATTTTCCTGAAGAAGACCAAGCTCAAACAAATTCAAAGCTAAGTGCTAAACACACACACACACACACACACACACACACACACACACACACACGTTTCCTCTTCTCAGGGTGAGTCCATGAGTGAGTCATTGAGTTTAAGCTACTTTCAGTATAGGACTAGCAAACTTGCCATCACCCAAATGTGTAATTTAACTATTTTAAGCTTAGTTATGAGCCTATATTTGCACCAATCATTCATTGTTTATAATACTTTTTTGTTCATTTGATGCATTTCTGTTCATGCTTCAAATCCCTTCTACCATCTCCACTTTAATAGTGTCTTTCCTGATTCATTTAGACAAAATTATAATACTTTGTATACATAATAATAATAATGACAATCTATTTGATGATAATATCAGGTCCTGTGTACCTAGTAAGGACCAAATCCTAACAATGTATTAGGTAGTACCTACCTATGCTTTACAGATGAGAAAATGGACATTCTGTGAGATTGAGTAACTTGTTCACGCACACATGTAACATGCACAAAACTAAAATTTAAACCCAGTCTTTCTGCTGTTAGCTCACATGGCCTCCTACCACTACTCTTTGCATACAATCTAATTAATACTTCTTTCCTTGACTACCTCACCTGATACAATGCAATCTCGAGAACAAGCATAATTTTTACTTCCACTTCTCCAATACAATCCTATATAATAAAAGCCTAATATGCTAAGTGTCTGTTGTCTGGTTGGCTGTTCAACCAATCAAAGCGTAATATGCTAATGATATGCTAAGGCCACTCAACCACTCACTATGACATGCACTGACCACCAGGAGGCAGATGCTCCGACCGGTTAGCTTACTGCTGGGGTCTGGCTGATCGGGACTGAGTGAGATGGGCAGATCATGCATGCCCTGGAGCCCTCCCGCAGTCACTCCCCGGCTGGCCAACCTCCCGTGTCCCTCTCCAGTCCCGATTGTGCACCAGTGGGGTCCCTCAACCTGGCCTGCACCCTCTCAAAATCTGGGACCCCTTGGGGGATGTCCAAGAGCTAGTGTCAGCCTGATAATGGAATGACCGGTTGCTATAACGTGCACTGACCACCAGGGAGCAGATGCTTAACGCAGGAGCTGCCACCTGGTGGTCAATGCATTCCCACAGGGGGAGCACCGTTCAGCCAAAAGCCAGGCTCACAGCTAGCAAGTGCAGTGGCAGTGGCGGGAGCCTCTCCTGCCTCCGTGGTATTGCTAAGGATGTCTGACTGCCAGCTTAGGCCCGCTTCCCCATAGGGCAGTTGGACATCCCCTGAGAGCTCCTGGACTGCAAGAGGGTGCATGCCGGGCTGAGGGACAACCCCCCACAAGTGTACGAATGTCATGCACTGGACCTCTAGTATCTAACATAAAAAGCTTTAAAAATTTGTTGAATGAATAAATTAGTAAACTAAATAGTAATCAAATACCACGTTTGCACTGAAAATACAATATGTTCATGCTTAAGAATTAATGACAAGAAAATAGAAGACATTCTCAACTTCAATATCTTACAATATTCCAGTTATAGCAATATGGAATAGTGTGAAGGTATAAGAATAATCATGCTTGATTCACGTTTATGATTTTGACTTTGCCAATACCAGGATTGGTAAAGTCATATAACTTCTCTGTTACATGACTTCATAGTTTCTCAAAAGCCAAACAGTTACATTATATAATAAAAAAGCTAATCTCTTACTCTAACAATATGTCACTTCCCTCTAAGAAAGTCAATCATTGGTAGCATGACATAGTTCCTATGTGTAAATCACTGGCATTAAGTGGTTTGGTTTTAACCAAAAATTGGTTTGAAGGATTTATAAATAACAACAGATTCCACTTTAGAAAGCACGGTTTATGAATCTGTTAATTTTTATAAATGGGTATGGATAGCAGAAAGTTTCATCTAAGCATTTTGCTTTTGTTATTTTATTTTCTCTAAAACACTGAGCTTCAGTTTTCTATCTTTATAATGGACATTCTGTAAAAATATAAAAAGTCCAAACCAGAAACAAACATGTAGTAAGTACTAGACAAATATCCTTTTCCTTTCCCTTCCTCCCTCTAATCATTTCTCTTGCTACCTATAGATATTTAATGTCTTGTCCATCCAACCACTTACATACAGGACTGATCTTCAAAACATAGTTAGCATTTAATAGAGTTCCAAAACTGACCAATCAAAGCAGGGTTCCACTTCATCATCAGTATGCAGGGTCCACACAAGTGGTGGATTATCCGCCCTGATCCAAATTATTTGAGGTTCACAGTCAGAGGTGCACCAGTTTGCCTTCTTCAAATTGGATTCTTCTATTTACTTTACACTGACTCAGCTGTGGGGAATAGCAAAGATTAATATTCAACCAGAAATACAAATTTCAAGTTTTAGCATTATTGCTATACTGTACACTTTCATCAACACCAACTTTTAACATATTTATTCTCCTTAAAAAACTGAAAAGTAATTGGAAAAATAAATACTTCTTCAACGAACCTTGAGAAACTAGTTAAACAGTTATAGAATGCTTATATTTATCAAGCACTTGTACAAGGCATTACAAAAGTGGCAGCTAGCAGACATGGAACCAAGTGACAAGATGGACTCTCCAACTCTGTACCCTTGATTCCACTATAACAAAATAAGAAAAGCTAACATCTACCAATTAAGATATAAATGTGATTTCATGAGTTGTCAATGGCTCCCCATAACTTCTACAAACTTATTACTTACGTTTTTATCAATAGCTTCAAAATCTGAAACATAATTTAAGTTTTAAGATAATTTTTTTTAGCATCAACATTGTCAAGGAGGGTCTTAAACATTGTTGAATATGATGCTCTTAATTGCAGATTGTATATATGTGGCCCCTTAGCTTTCAGTGTGATCCCACAAAGTATTGTTTCACAAACATTTAGGCCAAGTTATCCAGGATATTTTTGTCCTGCTTCTCCATCTAATAATGTAAAAACTGAAAGTATTGTTAAAGAAGTCACCAAACAACCGTTTTGGTTATGATACAAAGACATTTCACATTTTTTTAATAAAAAGGTGATAGGGGAAATTAGTCACTAGTTGATCATAACTGGGCAGAAAATTGCTAAGTTTACAAATACTAAAAAACAGAGAAAAAAACATTATTAATGAAATGGCACAAAATATCATGGTTCATTAGCCTTAACTTCCTGATACTTATTGAATTAACCATAGGCTTTTAAATGGTTCTTTTTATGCAAATGTTTTTTAAAATTCAAAAATATTAATCATTAAATTAACCAAATACATAAATTAATAAGTATAGAAAAATATAATTATTAAATATCTATAATTTTAAAATATCTAAAGCCTCTTCCTTGAAGATTACAATGTGACAAAATATTTAAATTCAACCAAATTAATTATTATGAATCAGCTTTATTTTAATTCTTGGATTAACTGAACTTAAGAAAGTGTTTAGCAACCTGTTTATGTGTTATTATGTGTTGTAATTAAAGCAGTAAATGTATTCATAGGCACATTTATTTTAAAAATATAATAGCATGTGCTTAGAATTCTTAGTTTTGTTAACAATAAAGTTGCAAAAAAGTTAAAAACTCTTGAAAGCTCCATGTCTCTGTATCTTCATTTTATTCTTCATTTTTTTGTAGTACCTAAGTAAGGATTTTCTTGGTTGATGATACTAGGCTTTATTTTCATTGCACAAATTTCCACATGAGTGAGAGTCTCCTTAAGTTTAGGTGTTGAATTCTTAAATAAACTATTAGAAATCTGATGTTGGCGTTAAAGTGAAATGAAACAGTGTAAAATGTATACAAAGGTATCCAGGTCTGGTCACACACAACATTTTCTTCATTTTCCCCAGAAACAATAAGGGAAAATAACTTACTAGGTTCCCTTACTTTTTATTTCTGTTTCTAATATTTTGTGTGTGTGAGTCACCTGAAATGGAATCAAATGTTTATTAAATACATTTCTAACTGCAAAACTAAAGTAAAATATTGATTTATCAGTTACTTTGAAATCTACTTTAATAATAAATATTACAAAAGGGGTAAAAATAGATGGACAGTTATGAGTATGTGAAACAGTTTATTCTTGTATTATTATTTATCACTAGAGGCCCGGTGCACAAAAATTTGTGCACTCGGTTGCCCACATTGTATTTTTATTTTAGCATGTTTGAGAGCTAAAACATATTGTGAATAATAATATTTTCCTTGAGGATATCTCTGCATCTAATTTTCATAATTATTTTATATATACCTCTAGGGACCATTCTGCATAGAAGGTTATAATTATAAGCATTTTTTATAAATATTACATTTTAAAGATTTAAGCCATATCTGTCTTTGCCATGTAAACATACATATACAGTACTGTATATTAAAATCACACTTCACTAGTTGCTCACTTAACAGAATAGTTTTGTTTAATACAATATTAAATCATGTTTAAAACTTAAGCTTGAAATTCTATAACTCAATGTGCACTTTAAATAGAAATTAAACTTTTCATTTGGTTTTAATATTAGAGCTATTTTCATGGTTGATAGTACAGCATTTGCTTAGCAACAAAAACTTGCTTCCATTTGATTTTTGAAGGCCTGATTTAGTTTAAACATTACATATGTATTTTGGCTGAATGTAAACTTATCACAGATGTATGATTTCAAATTACAAGAATGCTTGCAAAACCGGGCAATCTGAGCTCAGACCACTGTATCAGATAGTATAGATATCATTAAAACATTTCCTTTGTGTAATGTTCAGATAAAAATCATTCTACCATCTGAACGTAAGAACTGGAGTTTTTAGGAAAAGTCAAAAGACTTTTCAGGAAGAGAGCCTTCTGAAATTCAGGTTTAGCTCAGAAGGTAACTAAGGCTGGACTACATAATGAGTTACTAATTAAAAAATCAGACATCAATGGTCTCAAAAAGTAATGTTTGCCAAGAAATCCCAGAGGACAGACTGGCATCAGTAGATACTTAATAAGTGTTTGTTGAATAAATGGGCAAATAAACACTCAAGTTCAAAGCAGGTAAAGTTTGATTTAAATGGTGTTTGTTACTGCTCCCTTTCAGACCCTCACTGTTGGAGCCACACAGTAACCAGAGATGAGTAGGTCTATGAAGGACGAGAGAGACCACAGGCTCCCTGTTCAAAGGCAGAGGTGCTAAACATTACCAGAGATTTTTGTGTGCACCTGAATGCAACCACTACTTAGCAACTAAAAGAGAATCATATAATAGTGATTGCCATTTATAAAACAATGTCATTAGGTATTCTTTGAGAGATCAAATTTCTTACTAAATATCAATTTTAGCCCCAAGTTGAGTTCTTTTTTAAAAACCAAGCATAATATATATATATATATATATATATATACACACACACACACACACACACACACACACATATATATATGTATATATATATATATATATATATATATATATATATATATATATATAAGGAGTGGGGGGGGATGAAGGAATAAATAAAATGTTCTCAGAAGAGCAGTTGTTTTTTTCCCCCCATTTCACATGATTGGATATTTCAGCAAACATTTTATGCTATAAAATAAGATTTGCATATGTTTTTCAAAATTTCAACATATAGAGCAATTTTATGAAGACAAAAACTTTGTCTTTTGTCTTCAGTTTACCAGAAGACACGTTAATGCATGTAATTCGTTTCTATGAAGTAAAATGTATTAAGACTCTTTAATATAAGATAGAGAACATAGCTAGGGAATTGAAGGTCAGGAACCCTGAGTGAGCATTCTAGCTTTGCCAATCACAGACATGCAATTTAACCAGGTTGACTTTTACTTCCATAAGGAAGAGTATTGAAATAATAGTATTTAGCCCCATAGGGTTGTTTTGAGAATGAGCCATTTTGTTGCAAATGCTACATTAGTGCTGTATTCGACCAACAAATTAATTACTGGCCAGCACTGGGCTAGCTGCTGGGAACAAAAAAGTAAAAACATGTAACTTTCTTGCCCTTGAGAAGCTTACTCTCTAGTGAAAAAACAGACATGAAGTTACAACACATGGTAATAAATCTCTAACACAGCCTCGTACCTAGTCGTAGGCACCTGGATTGCACATGGAAATGAAATTCAAAAAACATGGTTCCATCATAGAATATTCCACTTGTACTACTTTCTCGTCTATGGTAATCGCAGTGGCAATGAGACTGCAAAAAGTCAAGTCAGTAAAAGCAGTTCCCAGCTCCTTTTGAGGTATGAGGACATGGAAAATCTCCCTTCCCAGGAAGCTGTGAGATCATGTCTGATTTAAGTCCCAATCATAAACAAAGCAGGCCTCACGCTGGGCTTCACGTGTAGACTTTCATGTCCGGTCCCTGTAACGAGGTGATAAGGCCTGTGTCACAGTTAGTCAGTAGCAGGCGATGGCAATTAACAGGATTGCACTAACCTGGAGATGTGCCAAGCTGGCAAAAGAAGGATTAGAAAGTAAATGAAGTGAGCAACCATGAACCAGCAAATGGGGCTTAATGGACAGTACAAGTCAGTGAGGCAAAAATAGGCCAATTTGTTCTCATTGATTTTCACTGCCCATTGAGCTGCATTCCTCTTTTGCCTTCTAATGCATTTATCTTGGCCTAGGCAAGCTCTCTGGCTGCCATTCTGAGGACAATTGCATTGACCGGGACAACACCATGAATGACTAGAGTGGACCAAAGTGAAATTTTACCTACAGAGTTCTGTTTTAGGCACCCTGACGTGATGTTCTGATGACTTGAAGAGTCAGAGAAAGAAATTCCAATGAGGGCTTTACATTATAACCCAGGAGGTCCCTGAGGGGGCTTTGTTGAGAGGAATGGAAGTAAATATCGCAGAATTGCATCTGACTTGTGTGTTCTCCCTTATTTATAAATAATTCATCAAAGTAAATGAAAACACTCTGACTTGCCATCCCACTAGTTCTGAATCATGTCCAGTGGAAGTGCCAAATGATTTCTGCTACTGAGAGTAAATAAAACTTGGTGACCATTTGTTGTTCGCTGGTTATTATAAGAGAAAAGTGGTGCAGCTACTGAATCTCTAAGAATAGGCCAATGATGCCAGCGAGGCTAGGACACTAAGCAGTATCTCCACCTGGCATTAGCCCTTCCTACTTGCCTCGCTGTTTCTTTTCCCTCACCACTTCTTGTCTCCTGGCTTTTTCCCTTCTTTGTTTCATTTACTTTGGCTCTATCACTCCTCTCTCTTCTCCCGCCCTACTTACTATATGTTTTCTTCTTTCTTATTCTCCCTACTGCAAAAAGTAAATACACTGCCTACAACATCAAACGCCCGTCAGGATCATTCACATTTGTCCACTGGATTATCTGACAATTATGTTGCACATGATTTCTTCATAGCCCTACCACTTACTGGTATGATTAATCTCAGAACGAAGTGGCTTCTGAGATTTTGAAATTCCATCAGTTTATTACAGGGAAAATTTTTTCTATCCAGTTTCAAGTGAAACTGAACATCTTGCCATGAATTTGAGTCAAGTTTTCATGTCTTTAAAAGAAACTCAGACAGGACAGAAAATATTTATCTACCCATAACAGAAAGATTGTATTATGTTAAAAAGTAATGGACAATGTGCACAGAGAATTGTGGTTGGTGATTACCTCAGTGTGAATCTCCCTCTGAAAGAGGCCGCACTGGAACGTTCGGCAATTCAGAGTCCCTTATGCATTACAGAGAGCAAGAGGAGCGCAGTGGTCACCCACGCTGCACTCAAGGAGGCCTCTGAGTTTTCCTTGGCTACACGGGACCTAACATAGCTCCTGAGAGCTAATGAGATTCCAACCTGACAAGGAATGGCTGCACGCCTGAAAAAGACTTTTTTTTCCCCCTTCAAGTTAATTAACAGGCTTTTTTCATAAGTTCAGTCAAATAATCATTATTTTCTCTAGTTACCATTGTAAACAATGCCTCATTCAATTATTTGGCACTGTGACATGCATACCAAGAAATGATGAGGAAAGCTGGTGAGTCTACTGACTTGACCACAAATATGTGATTCCTTTGTGTGTTTTTTGTATGTTTTAAACTAACAAACTAGAAAAAAAAAGTAATAAGCTTAAAGAAAAATAAAAATGAAACAAACCAAAAATCAAAAAGATAATATCTTCAATAAAAGGAAAAAAAGGGAGAAGGAAAGAGGCAGAGAGGAATGGGATAAATCTTGGATGTCACAGGTTATATTATCGTTGGTTATTAGTTCTCTCCTCGCCGATGCTTTGCTTCCCAATAGACTGTTCTGCTCCCCTTCCATTAAGAAACTTTTATTCCTTAGATGCACCCTGGGAATTAAACATTCAGCTGCTAAGGTACTTTCCTGGAGCTGTTGCTACTGAACCCAGAAGAGATGCAGGGGGCATTTAAAAATCCAAAAGTGTTAACTGCAGCTGCTAAGCAGAAAAAGGAGCCTTATTCTAAGTTATGCATTGCATGACACATGCATTTGATGTTTCTTCATATGTTTCCAAAGAAGCATGTGCAACATATCACACTCACACCGTCACCATCTGAAACAGAGAGCAGCACACAAGCAAATGTTTCAGTGAGACTATATTGTGTTCGCCTGTCCCACCTGAGGCACCTGGAAATAACTATATTTCCACACACACGGTAGCTTTGCTTTAACAAATTGGAAGCTTCTGTGCTGAAACTAATTTAATTTTAGCTAGATTAATTTATACTAATAAGGGCTTTCTGAATATTTTATTTTTCCTGTGGATTAATCAGAATATTCTCTGAATTGATCTGCATTT
Organism: Myotis lucifugus; assembly: GCF_000147115.1. Lineage (NCBI taxonomy): Eukaryota > Metazoa > Chordata > Mammalia > Chiroptera > Vespertilionidae > Myotis > Myotis lucifugus. The sequence continues at coordinate 6,826,513 of NW_005871073.1, forward strand.
CTCTATTTCTTTCCCAACTCCTATTCATTATATCATATTTTCTTCCTGAAAATTATACATTTTTTCATATCACTCCTGTATTTAAAAATCATCAATGGTTTTCTCGTTGCCAAAAAATTAAGCTCAAAAGCCTTGGTTCAACATTTAAATTTCTCTAACATCTGGCCTCAACTTGCCTATGGTAATCTGCCTCATCCCCTCTACTTTTAAATATAATTCTGCATCAAAGTGGTCACTGCTGTCCCATTAAAAATTTTCGCAGCCCCCCCCCCCCCAAAATAAAAATATCCCAAGGGTTTTCTGAATACTAATTATATTTCTCTTTGCTTAAAATGAATAGCTCCCCCCTTCCATCTGCCTTTATTCTGTCTACTTCCCAGTGTCCACTTGCTGGGGAAGGATTTCTCCTCGTGTGCATGGCTCTTGGGACTAGTAGAGTCCCCTGGTAAATGTGTAGCTGGAGCACAAAAAAAAATCTAGAAACTAGGAAGAGGGCCTGGGTTTTAGCTCCAGCCCTAATACACAGCAATAATATGACCTTCAATAAGTCATTAACCCTCTTGCCCCCCATTTCCTCATTTGTAAAATAGGCTTAATACCAACTACCTTGAATGCCTCAATTTCAAAATCACATAAGAAAATGTCTGAAAAAGGCACTTTGAAAATAATAAAGTACTCTTCAAATAGAACATATGATGACAATTATCTTCAAAAGAACTAGCATTTCATGAGCACTTATAATATGCCAGGCAATGTTCTGGCTAATAATAACAACATTTTAGTTGGTATTGTCATTATTTACATTCTGTAAATGATAAAGCAAAAAGCTAAGTGATTTGTCCAAATTTAAAAAATAATAATAATAATGGGTAAGAAAAAGAAATGTAATTCAAACAAAGGTAACTGGGCACCAGAGCCTGCTTTCATCATACTACATTTTACTGCCTCCCATTCTGTCTTAAATTCATTATTAACATGTATTAGTCTCATGAAGTCCCTAAGGCCAATCATCACAGCTCATCTTCTTTGTATCTTCCACACAATTTTCACACTCGCTCTTCCCTTGTAAGAATGCTTGTCACATGGCTCACGGGGATGACTCATCTTCAGAACTTTGCTCAAATGACATCTTCTGTATTAGGTCTTCTCTAATGAGGATATTAAAATTATAATATTCCAATCTTTCTTATCCACCTCATCAACTTTATCTTCTCCATGTCATTTATTAGATCCTACCCATTTTATATATTTACGTGTTTTCATTGCCTTGTTCCATTAGAATGTAAGTTCCATGAAAGCTGGGATTTCTGCTGTTTTATTTACTACTAGAGGCCCAGTGCACGAATCTGTGCATGGGTGGGATCCCTCTGGGTGGCCTGTGGGGATTGGGCCAAAACCTGTAGTCCAACACCCCCTGCAGCTCCTACCTGCCACTCCCACTCATCCCGGCCCCACTGCGTCTGCTGTGGGCTCGCACCTAATCAGCCCAATCAGGAGAGTTTCACGTTGGCCATGAGCCCTGCTTCTGGTGCCCTCCCAAGGGGAGTGGCCTGTAGGATCAGGCTGAAACAGGCTCTCTGACATCCCCCTAGAGGTCCCAGGTTGCAAGAAGGTGCAGGCCAGGCTGAGGGACCCCACCAGTGCACGATTGGGGTCAGGGAGGGACCACAGGAGAGCTCTAGGGCATGTCCGGCTCATCTGGCTCAGTCCCGATCTGCTGGACCCCAGCAGCAAGCTAACCTACCAGTCGGATCCTCTACCCCCTAGTGGTCAGTGCGTCAAAATGATTTATAGCAAGGGCTTACAACCAAGATTACTCTACCCAGCAAAGCTATCATTCAGAATTGAAGATCAGATAAAGAGATTCACAGACAAGAAAAAGCTAAAGGAGTTCATCACCACCAAACCAGTATTATGTGAAATGTTGAAAGGTATTCTTTAAGAAGAGGAAGAAAAAGAAAAGGATCAATAATATGAACAACAAAATGGCAACAAATACATACCTATCAACAATTGAATCTAAAAATCAAAATAAACTAATAAGAAATCTAATGAAAAGAATAAACTGGTGAATAAAATAGAATCAGAGGAATTGAAATTGACTGATGATTCTCAGAGAGAAGGGGGGTGGGAAGATATTAAACAAAGATCTTATATGCATATACCTGTATGGGTTACCTATGGACACAGACAATAGTGTGGCAAAGGCCTGGGGTGGGGTGGGAACTGGGTGGAGGGAGGCAATGGGGGGGAGTAAGGGACATCTGTAATAATCTCAACAATAAAGATTTTTTTTTTTTAAAAAAAGCTCAAAACTGAAAAAAATTGTAAATTTATAATTGGAAGAAAAGAAAATGCCATTAAAAGAAACAAGAGTGCCCTCATTCATTGAAAATTTCAACAATATTTATCCAAAGGCTTATGATGTGCTCAATACTGTATGTTAGGAAATTAATGACAAATAATGCTTGATTTTTTTATTTTTTATTTTGCAAAAGTGTTTGCACTGGGTTATACTGCTTGGAACTTCACCATTTAGAGGCCAGATCTTTCCATATTAAGCAAACATGTTTTCATTCCAAGTAAATGAAACTCTCTTCAAACTCTTAGGGATAAATTGGCACTCATCCTTTATCCCAACCTCTTCCTAGTGCACCTTCCTCTTCGGTAATGGTTGGAAAGCTAAAACTACATTTCCCAGACTGCCTTGCACCTTGGCTTTTGTATAAAAAAAGATGTTTTTCCAATTATACTCACTAAAAAGATAATAAAATGATAGAAAAGATGCAGAAGCCATGTGCTGTTCCTGTTTATTATTTTTGCTGGTCAGCAAGGTCATGAAAAAGTAAAGTATTTCTGCATTAGCATTCCATTGTGTCACTTTTGGCCCTGAAGTGTTGCATGGCAGTTTTGACAAGGTAGACAGCCAGGTACCATATCTCAGTGTGCAGGCTCCAGTGTTTGTGAAATCAAAAGAAGATTACTGATTCAGGTTCCACAACTGTGGTCTTAAACTAGCAGTTCACCTCACTCCGCACTCTGGCTGTAGTAATGGTTACAGATTCTCTGGCAGAACAATTCTGCAGTGTTCTGGAAGTCTATTCTAGAGGCCCAATTCTCTGGGCTTCTCAATCATTTTATAAGCATTTACTATTTTAAATTTTTTTTCTGCTTAAAATATTGTGTGGTTTCCATTTCCTGCAATGACTGTTAACCAATTATTGGATTAAACATATTAATCAATTAATTCATTACACTGAGCTGTAAAGAGAATTTCTTGGCTGACATAACAGACTGTCATACGTGTGACTTTAGATAGGGTAGATCCAGGAGCTCATAGAAATCAGCATAACTCAGTACAGCTCTCTGCTTTTCCATTTATTATCTTGGCTAAATTCTCGAGTACGGGGAAAATGGTTGTAGCAGCCCAGCTTCTCCTCTTCCCAGATTTTAGTCACATGGGAAAGACCACCTGCCTCTTTAGCAACCCCAGCAAAAGCCTCAGTAACTTCTGTTGGCTATGATGTGGCCCAACTCTAACCTAGTCATAAAGGACAAATGAATAGCACAGTCCCATTTAACCAGGTTTGTAGAGTCTAAGACTATGTCTTTCCCCTGGAACTGAAGTAGTGGAAATGAGCTCCATTGAAAAGGAATAATAACAGAGTACTGGGATTTTCCAAAGAACATTTAGATGGCATCACCACAAGAGTGGAAACACATTCTTTGAAGCCAAATAACTAATGTCCACTGCATCTTTTCTTTAAAATATAAGCACCTCTGGGAGGATTGTCATTTATAAGTCATTTACATAGTAGTGGGAATTTACTTTCTTTTTAGTTTTAATAGAAAATTGTTAAGTGTAAGGATTAATTTAATTAAATATTCATTACATTTCTACTATGCTGTGTGGACTATAATCTGGGATTCTCTAGAAAAATTGCCCTTAAGAATCTTATAAACCAACTAGTGGCCTGGTGCACAAATTCATGCACATTACAAGTGAATTAATTAGAAGAAATATTTTAATAGTGCTATTTGCCCCTACCCCCATCATCATCCCCTCCCTCTGCCTGTTGGCATCTGCCTTGGCTGGCCTGGCGCCACCCGCTCGCTAACCCCACCACCCGCTGACTGGTTGTTCCACTGTTCGATCAATTTGAATATTACCCTTTTATTACATAGGATAGTAAGACAATTGCATAATTCATTACAAGTAGAAAAGTAAAGCTGTCATAAGATAAGTAGAGCTATGACACTCAGAAGAAGGAAGAATTGCCTCACTTAGAGAAATTGAAGAAAGCTTCCTAAAAACAGTGATGTCTTAATGACAAATCGCATGCTCTTTTGGCTAAACTTCATGGACTTGGGAAGAGGTCAACAAAGGTATGTGGTTAATGGCGTGAGAGGAAGAATTTAGTGAGAAGTTTATTGAGAACTGTAAGAAAGGATTTTTTTGAGACCTGTTATAATTTTTTCATGACTCTTATTTTTATGCAGTACACAGAACTTGAAACAGGGTCTCAGAATACTTGGAGAGGGTGATTCAATAAAACTTAGTGATTTGATGGTGTCTGTTTGTTTTGCAATTTATTTATATCTAATTTCATTCGCAAAACATTTTTGAGGTGGCTGACCTGGAAATTGATTGGATCTGTGGGGCAAGTGAGTGGGAAGCAACAACAATGGCATTCAATAAATATTTGTTGAGAAATGAATTAGTTTACTGAGCCTTGGTGAATGGAGGTGGAAATGGCACTATAGGAGCTGGGCAAGTCAGGAAAGAGTTGATTTGTAGAGATAATAGGAGTTGACAGAAAGTATATTAGAGCAGACACTTCTTGTGTTTGTAACTACATGCAATTGTTATACCAAAAAAGGGCAATTTAGTTGCCCGTGGCAGTCTTCACAAGCTGTGAAAAATGTCCTCACTGAATTTCGGCTGTGAACAGAAAGTTCCTAAGTTGCCTAAGTAAAGTATTTCTCTCCCTAAATGTAGAGACAGCAAGTGGAATTGATGTTGTTTCTGGTGTAGTGGAACTCCCAAATACTCCATCTTTTGCAACTGTGATTTGAGCATTGCTTTGAGCTACTGGAGTCATGGGATTCACTTGCATTCTATAAGAAGTGTTACATTGTCTTCTCTCTCTCTCTCTCTCTCTCTCTCTCTCTCTCTCAACATGCATGCATGGAGCATGGCCACTCCTCATGACCTTAGGCACCCTGGTGTCATCATTGCAAAACTGTCCAGGGAGAAGCACTGGGTACCCCATTTGAGAAACAACTGTTTCAAAATTGTCAAAGCTTTGAATTAAGTGAATATGTTCTTTAAGTGTAAGAAATATTCTCAATATTCTTGTAACATACATAGAAAATAAATATTATCTTGACTTTGCCAAAAAGAAAGCAGGTTGGAAGATTTGTTTATAGTTAGCAAAAGTACAGCGGGGCCTTAACTTAGGAGTGTCCCGACTAACGAGTTTTTCAAGATATGAGCCGTCTCTCGGCCAATTTTTTGCTTTGAGTTGCGAGCTAAAATTCGGGTTACGAGCCAGCTTCAGATACCCCACCGCTAGTTGGCGCAGCGAACGTCACAGTGAACGCCACAACATCAGCCCAGCATCATGTGTCTCACTCGTTCACTTTATGATTTGACATACGAGTAATTTGAGTTACGAGCTCCGTCACGGAACGAATTAAACTTGTAAGTCAAGGCCCCACTGTACTATAATTCGAGGCACACATCAGACCTGGTTCTGTCAAAAATCAATGTTTTCTGCTTTGCCCACCACACTTTATGCCCATACTTTGCCCGGAAGCAACAATGCAGAAAGCAATGCCCTCATACAAACAAAACACTTTCCAAACTGGTCATTTTCTTTGACCGGTTTAGAGTAGGTATTGCATGCTAAACTCAAGTCTATAGAATCCAGACAGACCTGACTGTACACTTGGATAGATGGCTTAGGTCACAGTTTCCTCATTTCAAAATAAAGATGAGAATCATACTTTTTTCATAACTATTGTTTTCAGAGCACATACTGGGTTAAGTGTGTAGCACAATGCCTTGACCTATAATGTCATCTGAAGCCATTAGTTATGATTATTAAATTCCTTTTACTGTTAACATACATTTCTTTTTTCTGAGATACAAGTTTTTAGTTTTAAATGCATTGTTTTCTCAGAAATAATTAGCATGCTTGCAATGCTCAGTACCACTCATTTTAGAAGGAGTAGGAACAAGAGACTTTAGCCCTCTGCAACCATTTCAAGAGGAGTCTTTTTAACAATAACACTCTATGGTTTAAATATTTTATTATTCACTTGTCCGTGGTGAATTGAGAGGGCTACTTTATCCCCCCTGGATCTGAAGACCAAAATGTGCTAAGCTGCAGACCAATTATGATATTCAAGTATTTTCAAGACTGCTGAATGGAAAATGAACCATGCTTGTGTGATTACTTCATTGATTTCTATAGAAATGCAGTATTTAACTTCAATCAGTATAGTGGTTCAGTAGTTCAAGGAAGTTCATTCTTCCTTTAAAATTCACAAGGAATGTATTGTACAAAACCAGTCTTGCAATAGTCACAATGATGATTTACCAAAACTAGATGTCTCAGGATTATGTCTGTAAATTGTCCTATAATTTGAACAAATTAGACAATCTCATAATTCAGATGTGTATTTACAGTCTTACATTACTTACAGATTATACTGTGCAATTACTTGCAAACAACTATTGATTACTTTAAAAATAAATAGGGATCCATTACATTGGAGTCTCCACAGTTTCTTTTGTTCAGAAATGTTTTACTGTCTTCTAGTTTAAATAGTAAATGTCTTGGGCCTGGAAGATGATAGCCATTCACAAAAAAAAATATGAAGGCTTTTAGCACAATGAAAAAGCTTAAGTAGAAAACTGGTTGTTAATGGATCCTCAACAATAACAGACATGCAACTTGGTGAACCCATAACTCAGTGTATTTTTCCATCTATCTAATTATTTCTGTGGCGCCTACGATCTAAGTTATTAGGTGAGCTGACAGAAATACTAGAATTTCAACATAATAAATGAAGGAAAGAAGATTTTCCCCTGTTGGTACTTGACTGGAGCCATATTGGGATGTATTAGTGTTTATGACATGTCCCTATAATATGCCCTGAGCTTAGAGGAAATCAGTACAAAGTGTAAAGGCTAAATTATTATGCTTTTTTTTTTTTTACCTTTACTTTGGGTGAATTTTTTCTTGCTAAATCAGGTGACATTTTGCCAATCAGCTTCTCTCAACAACTTAATGGCAATGGTGATCAGAGTTTTGGCAGATATTTCTAATTATGCAGAAAAACAATCTGAGGATTGTTGTTCAACCTCCCAGTGTCAAAACAAAGCTGTTCATGGAGATACTGGCAGAAGCAAATTGTACACTTCCACTTCTCCTTGGATTTCTCATGAAGATCATTACCCAAAGCAAAATCATATCCAAAGTAGCCAGCTCTTCTTTCCTGCCAGCAAGTCCAAAATCAGGAGTCCATGTTCAATATTACGGTGAGTAATTAATAGTTCCAGTAAATTTTGGAATATTATTTTCAAATATTTGCACAGATCAATGTTGAAAATATAGATTTTTTTCCCCTCCGTGTTATTCTTGAGATTCTTCTGATAAAATGTGGATTCAGTTTTGTTAGGGTATCAGAAATATTCATAATTTGAAAGTGAAACTCCCGACCTTACCTCCTTTATTTCTTCCCTTTGTTATACTTGCTCCACTTTTGTTTTTGGAGGATGATATTTATTTAAAGTCTCCAAGACAGTGTTCTAGCAGCCAGTTATTATCTCTTTTGCTTTCTGCCCTGGTAACTCACTGAATCTTTTGTCTTTGAGAACATGCAGAGAATGCATGTAAGAATGAAGATCAATGACAGGTCAAATGTAGTGGATTCTAGGGTTGGTGAATCTGGGGGATCACTTTCACCTGGGTCATTGTTACAGAAGGAATAAAAAATATTCCTCAAATTTAATTCTTCAACATTCTTTATGTAGAAGCTAGGAAAGCTTTCATAGCATTCTGTGGGGTTCCATTGAATAAACATAATATACAGGTAGTCATTCCACAAAGGCTTAGCCACTTACAGTTTTAAGGCAACATTGTTTTGATTTTCCATGTGAGAATAATAGAATGTCTTTGATAGAATAGTGTAGATAATGTTAATAGGAATATGAGTAAGGTCTATAATTCAGTCATTCATATTTGCATTCAATAAATACATTAGATATTCATCTCTTATGGTAACAGCAGATGCTTTCATTACAATAGTAGATGGGATTTTCATTGCAAGCTAATGTTTCTTTTGTCTGCTACTTTAGAGTGTAGAAAATCAGATCTAACCTATAAAAAAATTGTAATTTTAGAAAATTTTATAATTTCCAGGTGCTTGGAATCCTAAATCTTATTTCTATGACAGAACTTATTTCAATTTGACTTGATTTCTTTTTTTTTTTTTGGCTTGTCACTGTAATAACATATCAAAGGGCTATTTTAAATGGATACCATTAAAAACACACTACTTCATTTTTGAAGTCTGTTTTCAGGTCAAGAAATTATTGATAGTATTTTGAAATGTATTCATTATAATAGCATATTAAATATGCCCACTGAAAGGGAGCAGAATTTGTCACTTAAATATAGCTATTTTAGGCTTATTATTTTTAAGAAGCAGCAGATACAAAGAGGCTCTAAAAACAGGGTAGATATTACACTTTTTAAAACTGGACATTCACATGTATAAGAGGAATATCCATTTGTCTGATTTGTGTGTGTGTCTCTCTATCAAGGAAAATGACTAAGCCTCTAAATTTATCAGTGGAGAAAGCAAGACCTAAATCGGCATAACAATCTCACCTTTCTTTGCTGTGACTTTCCCACCCATAATTGCTTTCTTCCACCCCCAACAGCTTGTTTTGTCTTTAGCTGGAGATGGTATTTCAGGTGATGGCTTGGGCTAGTTCAGAGAATTACTCAGTTTTCCTGAGTATCTTCCATGTACACAGGGGGTATAAATGCTAGTAAACATCAGTTTATTTTCTTCTGTTTGTCTGCCTTTTTTGTTACAGGATGTCTCAGCCAAGAACCTAGAAGGGTAAAGGCAAAATTATTTTTCCTCCCCCACACCACACATGAGGATCTCCTCCCATGTAGTTGCTTGAGCTCTCAACTACAGACCTCCCGTGCACCAGAACATGTTTTTGAATGGTAGTAGAAAAAGCTTTTCCAAACACTCTAGTGTTAAGCCATGGCCGAAGATAAAATGTCACAGCATGACCATAAATACACTGTATACATGGCTTATAAGAGTAACACCTGTTTTCATATAAAATTATATTTCACAACTTGTGGACTTGGTCAATTCCCTCGTGCATGATGTCACATGATCCTCAAGGTCTACTTCAGAGTGTCCCTCAGTTACTTCTGGAATGTGTGAGGGAAATGGTCACATACATTATAAAATTTTCGGTCACCTTGTTCTCAAGTCACCTCAGGTGTCAACTGTAAAACAGCTTTTTAATCATTCTCTCCTCTGTTGTTCATTTGTACTATCTATTGGTCACAGGTGAAAATGCTTCCATTGTATAAATGTTAAGAGACTAAAATGTAACTTCCTGCCAAAAATAGATAAAAGAAACCTCATATGGTTGAATAAAAATATCAATTAGGCATTGTAGAATGTTAAATGAAAGATTACTCATGAACTTCTGCTTTGAAGTCCCTCTGTTGAAGGATTTGAAAGTATATATGGAGAATTAACTAGTTCTAAATGGGATGGCAACAAATCCTGATTGTTTTCTGACAAAATAAAGATGGTGTTTAGAAAGTTTTGCCCGTCTCTGGAAAATTTAATAAAATCATTTTACTATATACCGTTTTGGTGAAAGAGGCAAAAATCTAGATGAAGTTACAAGTGAATTCATTTTCTTTTACAGAATTGTGGATGACACTAAAAGCAAAGTTTATCATATTCTTTAGTCAGGAGGTGTGGCAGAACTCTGGAATGTAGGTTTCTCAAAAACACATGTAATTGCCAGTAGTTAACTTAAGGGAATAAAATCTTTTTTTTTTTTTGTATAAGTGATTAGATTCTCAGGACTTCAAAGAGAGTTTCGGCATCTTAATTATTTGAAACATAACTAAGGCAGTTAAAAACCAAATATTCAAGGTGAAACACAGAGTGCATTTAGCTGTATTATTTCAACCTTGAAACTGAAGCTTTATCTTATCACTGCATTACTCTGTAATGGAAAACTGAACTTATGTTGCTCAGCATTCCCAATTATAAATAGGGGAATTGTGGGGACTTTTCAGGGCCCTCTGTACAAGGTAAAAGGCTTTTAAAATTCTGATAAACACAGGCTAACTTCTGAGGTTTATAACTTATTGAAATTTTGATGCGTAAAACATTTAGATTAATTCATTTAAATAAATGATTAGGTTGTTTTGCTGTCACTGCCTCAGATGTGCCTGCTTGGACTTTCTTTTTCTTAAAATATATTTAATGAGTAGCTGAGTGATTTAAATGCAATTTGTCTCAAATAAGAAAAATCTAAAGATAAAATAGCTGTAAACAACTAATTAAATAAATAAAGCTACAGCAATGCAGAGGAGAAACACAGAGTTGAGAACTGAATACAGAGGAGAGTTGTAAGCTTTGAATGTTGATTTGGGATTCTAGTTCACAGTAAGCATAGCTGCCTATCTTATTTGTTGTTTGTTTCATATTTTTAACCAGGCCATAAAAAAGAGGCCATGAATATCATTCTCATTTCAGAGTATAATGGCCTCCACATCATTGTAGCAACACTTGATACATGATGATGGCAACCCAGGTTCAGGATAGTAGAGACGTAGAGTTTCTGGATACTTTAACCCACACAAGACAAAACGGCACCCATAGCTCTAAAGCCCAGACCAATTTATAGCTTGTAAGGCCCTAGTTCAGACCTGAATTCTTCCACGTTACTCGGTAGCAGAAAACGCTCATAATTTGGGCAACTTAAGTGGCTCAGGTTCTAGGGATTCCGTTTCAAGTTTCCTCCTGGTTCTGATCCAAATCAAAGAAGTAAAATGAAAGTGAAACTTTGCTCAAAATAAGATCTATAGCTGTGTCTTTCAATTTCCTCAGAGTCAGAACTGAGCTGGGTTTGATGCAGACTGGGGACTATTTCTTTTGTGTGTGTCCTTTAAGACCCCCATTTCCTGAGATCTCCAGCAATGAAAGAACCAGAGTGGATCCTGAGAGTTTATGCTAATGACCATAAGAAAGCCTGGGACACATAGCTATCCCTGTATCGCTGAACTCTCATAGCCTCTGCTGTTGTTTTATTTTCTGGCTGAACCTAGCATTTATAAATATCAATATAGTTCATTGTTTTCAGATGAATTAGAGAAAGATTTATACAAGCTGAAGAAAAACTAGAGCACGAGAATTCCAAGAGTAATGTGCCATGGACCAAAGTTCTTACGGATTAAAAATAGAATCACTGTATATCACTGAATGCAGAAGACAAAGGAAATTAGGTTTAAACCAAGTTATGTTCTGCTTTAGGTTTTCTTAAAATCATTTTTTTCTTCAGTATGTTATTTCCAAAATAGAAATAAATAAAAATGATGCTTATATATTGGAAGAGTTGGAAAGTATTAAAATGCTCTCTTCTCTCTTTGGTTTATAGACAAACTCTGGACGCAAGCCGCTGTCACAAAGAACCAAGAGACGCTTCTCATGCAAAAAGCAAAGGGTTTATTGATGCTAGCATGCTGGGACTCGCAGCCTCACTCTGAGCACAGAGTAGCGGTTGTGAGCCCCGACTAAGAGTTTAAGCATATCTTATATATCTTTTAGTGGGGAGGAGGTTGGAGTAAGGGGAGGAGAAAGGACTGTGCTCTGCCGATTGGCCAGGCGCAAGTCGATGTCTTGTTCCTGGGTGTGGCTAGCAGAGTCTTAGACTTCCGGGAAGACGCACGTGGCCAAGGTAAGATGGAGGACGTAGCCCTTACCCTGGGGCAAGGTGGAGGGCCTAGCCCTCGCCCTTTCATTCCCCCCTTTGTCTTGGAACTTCCGGCTCAATCATGAGACGGACTGAATTTTTATTTCACCGTTGTTAGAGGCTTGTACTGGGTATATAACAACTTTTATTGAAATAGGATTTTTCTTCTTAAAATTCCTCCATGGCTATCAAAAAGCCAAATCAAGATTAATTTATTTACTGTCCTGATGTTTGCATAAACACAACAAGAATGGTAACTGACTACCTTTGCTGGAATCTCATGGTTGAATCTTAACGTGCCCCGTAGGGCCAGGAAGCCACGCCATCCAGCTGCCATCAGGCCCGCCTGCGGTATCTGAGCAATTCCACCTGAGCCCACGCTCCAGGCTTTAAGCCCATCTCGGTAGCCCCCCTACTTGTTGCGGCCCTGAGTGTGTGGGAGTTCCGCAGGAATGTAGAGGCATCCCTACTGCTCTCCTTTTACTCTTACCAGCCGCCAGTGATGGTAGGGCATCGGCCTGACGCTCTAGCGCCAGCTATTTTCAGGGCTTCCAAGCAGGATACTAGGCTTTCTCTGTGGCACTTTTACTGGCTTCAAGTCTTCAGAGCTTAGACAGGGTTCCTTAAAACATGATACTCCAGTCAAAGTTTCTGGTTAATAAAACCACTATTGGAAACCAGTCTTATTGAATTTATGCAAAGAAATGTATTGCCATGTTAGCATTGCCAAATTTCGGAGGAATTACATAAGAAGAAAGACATACTGATCTACTCTAAGATTTTCTGACTTTTCTTGCCAATTCCTTTTAATAAAACAATAATTGTTGGCATTAAAATTTTTTCTATGCATAAACAGGCCTTTTTCTAGCTTTACAAAGGCCTGCAAGACAGTATTACGGGCTGCCAACTGTTAGCTGTCTCTCAACAGAGACCAAAACCTGATGGGCACTGTTCCTTGCCCAGTTGAGCACCTGCCCTCTTGGCAGCTGGCCATTCTTTACTTTTGGGGGTCATTCCACACAGTTCTTTTTCAGGATAACCAATATATATATTCAAACCTGCAAAAGAATCAAAGGTCAATATAACATATTAAAACTATATAGAGTACTAAAATGCTGACAAAGGGTTTTTATGGGGCTCAATGCTCTGAATTAGATTTTACTCAAAAGCAGTCTCCTTTTTGGCAGGAGCTCTACTTCAAAAAACAAAAGGTCATTTTTTTTTCTTTATACATTTCTGTCTTTTTACCCTGTTGCCCATCTATCTTTCTTGCTAGCTATTTCTGGATAGTTATGCAGCCTAACTTGATCATGCTTAATATAGTGAAAGATCAGATGAATCTGGTTTTCTCCTTTTGGATCATTTATTGCAAAATGTTCTAGATCTTACTAAATTTCAAGGTTCCTCTGACGGTTGCACATAGATAAGGAGCATCTTTTTGGCATGTCTTTGTCTGTAAACTTCCTTCTAAATATTGGAGAGAAAAACGCATGGACCTGGAGATCAACTATTCTCTCTGAAATGTAGTTAGCTCTCAGTCTTCTTAAATATACTTTGGATAATGCATAAATTACCTATAGGTGTACACACACACACATACACACACACACACACACACACACACACTCTCACAGAATAATATTTTCTTCTGATAAAAAAGGATCCTTTTAAGACTGAAATTCTAATAACACTAGAGGCCTGGTGCATGAAATTCATGCACAGGGGGAGGGGGTGTCCCTCAGCCCAACCTGCACCCTTTCCAATCTGGGACTCCTCTAAGGATGTCCAACTGCTCATTTAAGGCCCTATCCCACTAAACGGGCAGTTGAACATTCCTCTCACAATCCAGGACTGCTGGCTCTCAACCTCTCATCTGCCTGCCTACCTGATTGCCCCTAACCACTCCCCTGCCAGCCTGATTGCCCTTAACTGCCCTCCCCTGCTGGCCTGGTCACCCCTAACTGGCCTCCCTCCTGGCCTGGTCCTCCCCAACTGCCATCCCCTGAAGGCCTGAGTCCCCCCAACTGCCCTACCCTGCAGGCCTGGTTCCCCCCAACTGCCCTCCCTTTCAGGCCTGGTCCCTCCCAACTGCCCTCCCCTGCTGGCCATCTTGTGTCCACATGGGGGAGGCCATCTTGTGTGTTGGAGTGATGGTCAATTTGCATATTACTCTTTTATTAGATAGGATTTTTAATATGCTACATTTTATTTGTCAGATGACTCAATTGTCCTGGAAATCTTTCTATATAATAGGTACAATATAATGATATAATTCATATCTTTGGCAAATATCTGAATATTTAAGTTTATTGAATTTTTGTTTTTTTATGTTTGTGATGTCTTTGTACATATGTGTGTGTGTGTGTGTGTGTGTGTGTGTGCGTGTGTGTGTTCTATCTTCCCAATTGAATATTCATCTTACAGTCCTTGAGAATTGTTTATACTTATTGTATACCATCCTTTTTCACGAGTTTTCTGCCAATGTCATGCCTCAGAAACCATCATTAATTCAACATAGACCAAGATAAACATGAATTCCTAAGTTTAAATTTTTCAAAAGTATTCTAGCCAATTCAAATTGGGTTAAAAGTTCAATGGAACCATGTTTCTTAAACAAAAATTTGTTTGACTATAAACAATTACTTTACAAAGAATAATATGGACAAGAGGGAAAAAATAAAAGTAGCTAAAATTCCACCTCATCACTGTTGACATTGTTGGTGTTTTATTCCAGCCACTGCATTATGAAACAGACCGTTTTTCTTTCTGACTTTATTTACAACTATTCTGAACATGCAAATAGATAGAGGGTAACAATCCTCACAGGAGGAAGCTTGAGGTCTCTCAGCATAAGAGTTGGTGCCTCATGTGTAAAGTGTCCCTTATCTCTGCACCATCTTTACCAGAACGGGTGACTATTGCCCTCCCTGTTCACATATATTGACATATCTTTTCTTGTCTGGCCCTGTTAAGTGTTCAGATGGGAAACATTACAACACAATCTTGACGCTATTGTTAAATTGCTGCAGTAAGCCACTCCTGAAATGTCAGTCTTCCTGTCCTTTCAATTACATGTGAACCAATCAATTTGTCTTGTTTTTAAAACCCTGTTAATATGACTTTCTATGCCTTTCCAATTTGCCTGACTTCAACAGTTGATCTGATAAACTTCTGTGGAGCATGATATTTAGGAGAGAAAGCTAATGAGGAGAGCCAATGAGCCCCATTCTTCCAGGCAAAGATGTGCATTTTCAAGGAGACCTTCTAACAGTGGTGTCTCTTCCAGTGCCAACTGGGAGCAAGGATTCCCTGCAGGATATTCGTGAACACGTTAGCAGTAGATATTGAGCTCCCACAGGGTGTCAAACCCTGTGTGAGGATCCTGTGCTACTTATGAAGAATACTCAAAGTTCTGATTTCACCCAGATGACAATTTAATAAAGTCGTGTGTGTGTGTGTGTGTGTGTGCGTGCATGTGTGTGTAGAAACACAAGTGTTGGAGGGTCTCAAGGTATAGTACAGAAAGCTATGAAGTCAAAGTCCAATGCAGCTGCATTTAAATCCAACTCTCTGACATTCCAATTTCAGGACTGTGGGCGGGCAGGTAACTGAGATTTCCAGAGCCTCAGTTTCCCACATATGATAAGAAGAAGCACTACCACAAGAGATCATGCTTATTGAATGCTTACCACATTCCAGGCATGCTCTTTAATACTTTTCAGATTTTAACTCAATAATTCCTGGTAACAAACTTGACAGATAAACATTACTTCCCCATTTTACAGATGATGAAATTGAGCCATGAGGATTAAATAGCCTGCTCAAGGTCACAAAGCTAGTAAATGAAGTTGCCAGGATCTGATCCTAGGCAGTCTGATTCCAATATCTGATTTGTTAATCTCTATTCTACACTACTCATGAGACTTTCAGGAGAATTAAATGAAATAACATATATAAGCTATCTAGCAATGTGCAAAGCCATAACTTCTAAATACCCTCTGATTCCCTGATGAACTGAGAAATTTGCAAAAGAGAAGAGTTTACTTGAAAGTAAAGTTTGAATTATGATTTAGAGGAAAGGGCAGTGAAAAGTTGTTCCATTTTTTTTAAGAGATGAAGTACATTTGCCTGAATTTTACTACACTTCTCTGAATGTGAATATTTTCTTCCCTAATAGAGTATCTTAATTTAATTCCAAAACAGATTTTCATCTTTTATCCTTCAAATTATTCTATTGACAGTTTTGAAGGTAAAATCAGGGAAAGGTAATTCCTTAGAAGTAGTACAGATGAGATACACAGATTTCAACATGGATTTTTAGAATACAAGGTTTTCTACAAAATATACAGAAGCAAGAATTATTATGCCTTCTTTGTTAGTCATATTCTTAATCAGAAATGTTTAGTCATTCAGTAAACATTTATTTATTGTCAATTGACATAAGCATCTACTGTATACCAGATAGTTTAAAACCCTGAAAATACAAAGACAATTTATTTGTATTGCATCACTATGGGAACATTTGTATTTCTTACTTCCTGGCATCTTCTTCATCCTGGGACAAGATTCCCTCAGTTTGGTTCGGGAAGCTATGCACTACTCCTCACTTAGCTTACAAGCTTCAAAAGACCCTCCATCATTTCCTGGCTCCCATTACAGGATGTCCCTCTGGCTAAAATGATCTGTTCAGAAGCTGGTACATCAATTCATTCTACCAATCCAATTGAACCTCAAGAGTTTGCTGAGAATTCTCGGACAAAGACATTGGTTTTCTCACACTAGGTGGCATTTTGTGAACATGGAGTCCTCAGAGCTTCCAGCGGGCAAATTTTCATTTTGAGAACAGCTGACCTTAGACTGAAACCAACCCCATAGATGCCAGAGTGTTCAGATGGAAAAAAAATACAATAAAGATAATGCTTGATGCTATCATTAAATTGCTGTATTAAGCCACCCCTGAAATTTGAGTCATCTAGTCTTTCCAGTCATAGCTGGACCAATAAATTCCCTTTTATTACTTAAGACAGTTGGATTTGGATTTTGTTTTCTTAGAAATAACAGATTTGTGGTTGCCCTAAGTTCCTAAAGTGAATGTGATTTGAAGTTCTTATCTTTGAGAAGGCACTAGCAAAACGAGTTGCCCTCAGTCCCAAGTGTTCCTGGCATATGTTTTAAACTCTCTGGATCTCATTAGCACTAAACTACTGGTCCACAAAGGGTTCATTGGTTAGCTGATTTGCTAATGTTATTGGTCTGAGGTTTTCACTTTAGTGTTTGTTTCATTGTGTTGTTATGTTTCCTGGTATGATTGCCAAGAAGAAATCCAAGATTTGGACAAATGTCTAACCTTTCTTAAACTTATTGGAATGGTTCAATTAGATATAGCACTCTTGGTAACCAAAAACTGGGTAATAAGGAATCTCTGGATCAATTTCCTTTCGGATATCTTTAAAGACATTGCACTATATGGGCTATTGTCAGAATGTCTTACCAACATTGAGTATATTAGGACGAACAGTAACCATAGGAGGGAAAAAAGTATTCTTTCTCTGATTCTCCTAATTCAGTGATGGTGAACCTTTTGAGCTTGGCATGTCAGCATTTTGAAAAACCCTAACTTAACTCTGGTGCCATGTCACATATCGAAATTTTTTGATATTTGCAACCATAGTAAAACAAAGACTTGTATTTTTGATATTTATTTTATATATTTAAATGCCATTTAACAAAGAAAAATCAACCAAAAAAATGAGTTCGCGTGTCACCTCTGACACGCGTGTCATAGGTTCGCCATCACTGTCCTAATTTATTCAGCTTTTCTGCCCATCACTTGCTCTACCCACCCTCATGAAACCTCTGCTCTTCCCCAGATATATCAGGGGAGTTCTCCCCTTGAGGTTTTTGCATTGGCTCTTCCTTCTATCTAGTAAATAGGTGTATTAATGTTTTATGCACCTAGCTCTCTTCCAAACATTTTTAAAACTTTTGCTCAAATATTGATTTTCTATGAAGTTTTCCCTGCCTAAATTTGTAGACACTCCCCTGTAAGCAAGCAATATCGACTCCTCCCCTGCTCTATATTCTCGATAGCATGCATCACCCTTAACACACTATGTGTTTACTTGTTTACTGACTGCCGGTACCCTCTAAGTTTAACCTTCATGAGGGCACAGATTTTTGTTTTCTTCACAGCTAAAATGTTTTTTTTGTTCCCCAATGCCTACAAGAGTGCTTGGCACTCATTAGCTGATAAATACATTTGTGAAATGGAGGAATCTGACCTTGTACTAAAATAGAATTGTTTGTATCCTTACATGTCATACTGCAATAAAATCTAAGGAAAGGGAAAAAAAATTAGATGTATTTACATATGAGAAAAAATGAAGAGAAATAAGATTGAGCGGGGTTATGATTGACATAGGAAATACTAGAACAAGGAAACACATCTTGAAGTTTGTAAAAAAAAATAACAATAATAACGCATTATTTGGTATCGGTAAGGAATCAAGATTTTAGAAAGTGGAATGTAACATATTGTGAGAAAGTGTCTGAAAGGTGTAAGTCCTGGGTGAATATAAACCAGCTTAATAGAGGAAAGCCTGAAAATTTGCATCTGCCTCAAGGAGAAAAATTGCACCTTACCTACTCCATAGATAGGGCAGAGAAAAAGTGACATTTGCATTAGTCCCACTGTTAGAAGTAAAATCACAGGACAGAATTCAAAGGGAAATTTCCAATCCCTGCCTTCATAAGAGTCAAGAACCACCACCGAGGGAATAAGGCTAAGAACTTTGTAAACGGCTGTAACCTTTATCACTTTCCCACGTTTGTTATTTTTCTCTTCAGTGTTTTCCTCGGAGGAATTAGCAATAAAATTCTTAAAACAAAAGAGGTCTGTGTAATTTGTCAAAGATAGGTAAATAAAGCGTCGAACTGGCCAGACTTCACAAGCCTCTGCCTTCCTTCTCGCTGGATAACAAAACCCTGACAGATAGAGTGGGCGACAGTGGCTATCAAAAAGAGAGGAAGACAGGCTGAACCTTGCCAGCTTGAAGCAAGAAAGGAAAGAAGATTCCAGTATGAGATGGACTCAGAAGCCTTGCTGTAGAAATGTCCTTGGGCTCCCCAACATTTAACTTTTCATCTCCCCTAAAAGATAAAGGGCTCCTATATAAATGGGTTCAAAAACTTTTTAAAAATACATTTGTGGTGTCACTAATTTATAATGGGTATTTTAAGCAAATGAGGAATATTTGGGTTTCTTTTGGGACTGAGATGTTACACCACACATCTCTAGAAGCCTCAGAATATACCTTGGTGAGCATCCGAGGCCACATCATAGACCGACTAGATGATTAACTGGTTTGACTGCATATGACACATGTGACCTTCAATGATTATGTTGAAAAACTGCCTTTAAATGAATGTGCCCATGGAGATCTAGGTTAGTAGATCTCTTGGTAGAAGAAAATACTTTTAAATATAGGGCAAAATATCAAAGGCATTTGATAATAAAGCAAAATTTTGCATGTTGCCTCTGAAAATGCTCAGAAAGATAGGCCACACAAAATGTCTACAAATGTTATAACAACCTCTTACCAAGTTTACCAACTGCATTAATGATAATGAACCTCTATGTATGTAGCTGGTTTGGGCCTATGCCCTAATATTCAACAATTGCACAGTGTTTAAGTATATGACACCCCCAAAAAAACCCTTCATTCATGAATTTTCATTTCTCACCCATTAATAGACACATGATTGAGTTTTGATGGTACATGACTCAATTGTGTCTTATCTCCTGGCATTTGCATCTTGATAATACACTGTAGGTGATCAACAGCCTGCAGGTCGCAACTTTGCTCCCATGTAAGCTTCTCAGCAAACTATTGTGTCTACTGACTTCTGAGTTGAAAAATACCAGAGGAAACTGGGAGAACAAAAAGTGAAGTGAATAAACAAGGTCTAACTCAGACCTGTTGTTTCATTTGGAATAAGTCTTCCATGAAGTGATGAGATGTCCCGGATGGCGGGCCAGACACATTCCTTGAGTGATGAGACAGGTCCCCAACAATAGTGAAGTGTTCTATCAATCCCTGAGTGCTGTAACAATATACACACGCAAACATTCCATCCCAAAGAGGGGATTTCTGGTAAAATAATTTGGCTCACCCTCTCAATTCAAACAACTGCAGATGCGTTCCAATGTGTCATTTTCAATAAAGACAGGTGGTCCTCTGGTTCTTCATACCGGAACTCTGCTCAATGCTGTGAGTGACATGTAAGCTGTGGTTTAACCATACACCTGTATGAAGTATTTATGGTGACACAAATCAGAGCCTCTTCAACTGGCTTAATAGCAAGCATTTCTATTCTCTGCACACTTCGTAGAGTTAGAGGGTAGTCTCTCTTTTTTCTTTTCCTTGATTATTAAAATAGAGTCAGCTACTGGCATGAATGTTATGAACTTTCTCGCTAGCAACTGAATTAAGTGGCAACATTAACACAGAGATAAGCTGTGCTATGTTCTCATTCCAAGCCTGAATGATCCATTGTATCCTTCTCACCTTTTCCATTCCATGTGGCACCACATATACACCCATCTTCATGTTCTTACAGTAACAACCTTATGCTTTTGAAGAAAGCTTTGAGACAGCCAGGCAGCAGTAGCCAAATAGAGAGGAATTGTGTGAGAAGCATTTGAAATGGATGGTTCTGAGGCTGTGGTGCCCTCAATTCTGGTTATTAATAAAGTTATTGGTGCCAAGCTTCTCTTCTGTGTGCTCAGTCCTACATTAACTTTGCCAGTGGATAAAGATTACTAACTGTATGACAACAACAACAAAAAGAGGATTATAATTTTGACCCCCTTGGTTTGGTATAAAGAGTGTATTGCTAGACTAAAAGGAATAAGGCTGCCATAAAGAAGATTTGGTTCTAGGACTCATCTCTTGAAGTAAATAATTATTTGCATCTTCTATCATATATATAGAAGATGACTGGATTCAATATGTTCTAATATTTTTTAAAGTCTATAAATAGTTGTTCCAATTTTAAGGCCAAAGCAGTGTCTTCAGATCCTTAACACCATTGTGTGTCCCTGAATAAGCCCATGTATATACTTGAGATCACTTTCCTGTAATCTATCCTTTAGGAAATATCTGAAGTTTCTTACAAGGTCTTACTATACTTAACATGAATACATTTGGGGATGATAATGAAGAAATTATACTTGAAATATATGCATAGTTTACATAAACAGCTTATTGAGAAGTCTTAATTGGGCGAGGGTGGTAAAAATTTGATTTTTCCTCAATCACTGCTATTAGTTATGCTATCTTAAATTTCAATTCCTCGACCTTAAAGAGAGTAGGAGATACTTCAAAGTTCTGGATGCTTTTGACAATGAAAAGTCAGTTCAAGTTTAAAACTTCAGTCTTGTATCTGAAGCCCTTTCTCTCCAAAAAGAAAATGAGCTTCTAGGCATGAGGAACAAAAGTGGGGATAGAAGCATCCCTTGTACTTCGCATACCTCTCTACCACCTCCATGTATGTTTTTTTTTGTTGTTTTTTTTAAAAAATATATTTTATTGATTTTTTACAGAGAGGAAGGGAGAGAGATAGAGAGTTAGAAACATCGATGAGAGAGAAACATCGATCAGCTGCCTCCTGCACATCTCCCACTGGGGATGTGCCCGCAACCAAGGTACATGCCCTTGACCGGAATCGAACCCAGGACCCTTCAGTCCGCAGGCTAACGCTCTATCCACTGAGC
The DNA here is from genome assembly GCF_000147115.1 of Myotis lucifugus. Taxonomy (NCBI): domain Eukaryota; kingdom Metazoa; phylum Chordata; class Mammalia; order Chiroptera; family Vespertilionidae; genus Myotis; species Myotis lucifugus. The sequence continues at coordinate 6,848,328 of NW_005871073.1, forward strand.
CAAACCGGTTTCGGCCCAACTCCATGTATGGTGTTGGTTTAGGGAAGAGAGAGGAGGGGGCAGAAAAAGGAAAATGTCTTGTTTTGTAACAGGACAACTGTTGCTGTTGATTTGACTAATACTGCCTAGCAACACCCTCTGTGTCATCCCTGTTTGAATGCTGACCCTTTGGGGATTTGAGGGTGTCTTTTGGGTGATCCAGTGGGGGTTCCTCATTACCAGGCTCAGATTCAGGCTCAAGCTCAACCCTTCAGCTCCTAAACAGGTGCTAATTGAGTCTCCACATCCTGTATGGGGGTGGCCTGCCTTAGATGGGGGACTAGCATTGCCAGCTTAGTGAAACTACCTTCCATGATGTCCCTACCCAGAGGAATTTCAAGCACCAGTACCTTTCCTTGTTGGAAGGAGAGGTTACCTAGCATTGTTTGTTCTTTTCAGCATTGACTTTAACGAAGGTAACAATCAGATTTAACATCTATAATATTTAAATGGAAAAATGCAAAAGAAACTATGTAAAGTAGCAGCAAATTGCCTGGCATAAATGACAGCTCCACAATTTACCATCTACGTGACCTTGACTAAGTCACAACGACTCTGAGTCTAAGTTTCCTCAACTGTAAAATGCAGGATAGTCCCTACTTCCAGGTTAGCTCAACTATATAAACATGTCATGTTAGCCATGTCAATAAAATATTTTAAAAATCCAGATATCGGCAATATAAAAAATAAAGAAGTAACATTTTATTTCTGAAATAACTGTAGACCTGCATATTTTCTACCAAAGCTATTTGTTTCTCTCTGAATTCCTTCTAAATCAAATTTTTAAAAGCACTTCTCATTTCTTTGGAGAAATTGTAGTTTTGAAGAATATTTAAGCATGTCTGTCTTTTCTAGAGCAGCGAGTCTCAACTTTTACCTGTGAATTACTCAGAAACGTAGTCAAATGCATTTTGCTAGACAAAGGCCTCTGGTATTCCAATTTAATAAAATTACAGTGGGGACCATGGAGGTATGTTTTGCCAAACATCCCCAGCTTCCCAAGGAATTTGAAGCAGCTGATTCCCCAGACCACACTCAGAGAAATATTGTTTTAAGACGAATACTAAAGCTTCTCACCAACTGAATCCTGTGAATGTTTGCAGCTTTGTATAACTCAGCTTGCAAGAAATGCCATGCACAAATAGAAAAAACAGAGGGGCAACTTGTATGGCATTAAAATTGTGGTTTTATCATTGACCTTATATTTATAGAAATTAAGTGATATCTTCAAATAATTATAGCATTGTATATTTATACACAAACACCTCTAACACCAAAACTGTGTTTCTTAGAGGTGTAAAAGACTGATCTTGAATATAATGCAGTACAGAATTATAGCTATACCTAAAGGGAAATAAGCAAATCTCTATTTTTGTTGTAAAAATAGTAAACGTTTAATAGAAGAAGCAAAGTCTATTATAAAAAGCAAATGATTTTCAAAGGATACTTTGTAGAAAAATGTTTTATTTTATCTCTATGTTAAATAAGATGACATATTTAAAGTCATGTAATAACAGGTGGTGCTATGCTAAATATTTGCCTGGGAACATTTCAGATTCTTGAGTTGTGAATTTGTGAATTTCTCCCTCTGTCTCTGTCTAACCTTCTCTGATTTGAAGCATTTCCTTTATACAAGGAAATCATCTGGAAAATCTCTTCATCATTTTTTAAAATATGTTTTTATTGATTTTTAGAGAGAGAGAAAGAGAGAGGGAGATAAAGATAGAAACATCAATGAGAGAGAAGCATTGATCAGCTGCCTCCTACACACCCTGGTATGAGCCCTGACCAGGAATGGAACTGTGACCTCTTGATGCATGGATCAATGCTCAACCACTGAGCCACACCGGCTGGGCTCTTTGTCATTTTGATGCAAATGATAGTTTTACTTTTTGATCTCCATCCAATCCTCCTCCTAATCCTCACCCCCAAGAGCACTATCCCCCAACAGCTGCAATGAATGAAATATCCCTGCTTCCAAGAAAGAAATACATTGAAATGGAAAGTGGCAATAAACACAACAGTGGTTATAATATTGAAACTTTTAAAGGAAATGATGGGCTAACCATTGTGTGTATAGCAAGGAAATGATGCCATAAATGAGTAACTTTTTTAAGGTAAACTTTTCTTTGTTTCTGAGTAGGAGAAACGACCTGATCATCCAGCCATTTTTTTTTGTGGGTAATAGATTTATAAGTGAAAGTGTTGGAGGGCTTCTTTGCTTTCTTTGATGTCTGTAGTCGCTGGTGTTTTTGCAACTAGGTTTGTCCTCTTTTAAAATAATTTTGTATCTAAACCAAAGAAATCATATTGTCTAGACTCAGTGTGATTTACCATAGACCCTCAGATCAGTATTAGAAGCATTATATAAAAGACAAATCTGTTCTTATGTCTCTTCATGTACAAAGCATAATTCAGTCCTGCAGAGAGGTCCTTGCATTCACACAACAAAATAGCATGTGTGAACCTTATGTTATTCTGCCCTTTCTCAATATTTAAAAACTGATACATATCTTTTCAAGAGGATGTGTTTTTCTAAGTTAAAAAAAATGTAGTTCAGGTTTGGCCTGCATTAACTCTATTGAATTCTTCAAATACATACCAGGTTAATGAAGGCTAAACCACGGTAGGCCAAATTTTTTGATAAATATCAAAATCTTCTTTGATCCTGATAACCCACAAATGTTCAGCATGAGTGAGTTTTCACGGTCAGCACGCAGTGATTTTCATATTTAACTTAAGCTCTAGACCAATGGGGCTTATTTCACTTATGTGGATGGTATGCTTAGAACTAAGAAGCAGGAAAAATTGGAAACAGCACAAGGGTGCAAGACATGACATCTAAAGCACTTTTCCCCATTTGGCTAGGAGTCTGCATCATTTACTCGGGGCCTCAAGGCCTCTCTCTTTGTGAGTTCTTTTGAAGTAAAACAAACAAAAGCTCAGAGCACACGTCTTCATTTTATTTTATTGACCAGCCCTTGTCTGCTTTCTTTTAGGAATGCGGGTCTCCCTTCTCCATCCTGGTAACGCTTCTGACTCTTACCAGAGACCAGGTCTTCCTATCACCTGGCAGCAGGAGGCCCAACAAGGATGCAATGAGTCAGGGTGCAGGTATGTAAACAGATATGCACTGGAATTAACTTCTCTTTCATTGCCTAAATAATAATAAATAACAACCTTCAATAAATGTATTGTAAACTCAAAGTTCCTCAATTTCCCCTAAGTCAGAATAAATCTTACTTCCAATTTATAGGATTCAGTGGCTGTTAGGATTCAAATGGCAAGAAAGAGGGGTGCCTATATAGTTTTTGTAACATATATATGTAACTTATTCGGTGATTCCATTTAGATGCCCTTAGAAATCAGAATAATGATCACCCTTCGGAGTGTTACGGGCTAGGAGGGAGTATGAGGGGACTTCTGGGGCGTTAATCAGTTTGTTTTATTTGATCTTTGCAGTTACGTGTTTGTATTTAATCTGTGGAATCTTTTGAAGTTGTATATTTATGATACGCTTTCTGTATTCCTGTACTCAAATAGAAATAAATATATGCATGTATGTAACGCAGGATTTCTTAATCTCAACTATTGACAGCTTGGACTTCATAATTCTTTGTTGGGGAGCAGTTTGTCCTGTGCACTGTAGAATCTTTAGAAACATTCATGACCTCTACCTACTAGATGCCAGTGTTATCTCCCCCTCTCCCTCCAGTTGTGACAATCAAAAATGTCTCAAAATTGCCAAGTGTTTCCTGGGAATCAAAATCTTAAAGACCTCTGATAAAACCTATCACTGCAGAATACTTACTATAAGCCAGATGTTTAGAAAAATAATTTGTTATGATATGATTATTACATCATGGCAACGAGTAATATTATCAGACTTGGAGAAAACCGTGTGGGTTTCGCATTACTTGAAATTCATACTGCCTTCAAAATCATGAAAGTTCATTATAGTTTGGCTACACCATGTTTCCCACCGCTTAACGTTCATGTCTAGTTTCTATAAATCAAACACATCCAATTCAGAAATGCTTTTGACAACTGATGGATTGATTAAGCTCAGTTTTGAGCAGAATAATTGGCAAGAAAAGGGAACCCATTACAGGACTACATTATTTATAGAAACAAGAGGGCTCAGAGTTACCTGCAAGACAAATATATGAGGGTATTCTCAGTTTTAATGCGAAAACCTGACTTTATAAATGGCTGTTGAGCAGACAAGTAATTGAAAAGAAAGAAAGTTGCTTAATCCCTCGACATGAAGAATTACTAATACAAGTTCAGATTGTTCACAACAACTGATACAATTAGTTGTAACCGGGTTATGACAGAGACAAGCCAAAGAAGAAATTCTGAGCTAAAGTACTCTGGATAAAGTTTCGAACAAAAAGGTGTTTAAAAAATGAACATTAACGTTCCAGGCTAACGCTTTGAAAGGCTGTAGCACCAGTCTCACAAACACCAGCAAATCTTGATAACTCTTTTTATTAGGACAAAATGCTCTCTGGGCATCCAACATATTTTTGTTTGGCTTCTGTTGGTTTGGTTTTCTGCTCTGTGTATGCTTTAAGAGGACTTGTGGCTTGAAAAGAAAAATAATGCCATCTGAATTCAATGTTTTACCCAGAACTGTTTATCAGTGTTTCATTCTGTGCACTCCAAGCATAAATTCTTTCTTTCTTTTTTTTTTTTTTCCTGAAGCCAGATTTGGATCATTCACTTGAGCTGGGCCTGGGGGAGAAACACAGCATGTATGATGAGCTGATTAATTACCAGAAATCAATTGCCTTCCAGTCGGGGGCTCTGTGCTTGAAAGCAAGCACCAGGACTAGGGGGCTGGCAGATCCACATGCATGCTCGGGCAGACAGAAACACCTCGGGGATTACATTTCACTGTGGCCTCCGACAAAGGGCCTAAGAATGATTGTTTATCCTTGGCAGTGTGACCTGTGTGATCTTTTTTTCACAAGACCTTTCAGCATGTGAGTTTTTAAGTCAAATACCCCCCTATTAAATCAACCTCAAGGTTTTGTCATCTTTAAAATAAATGTGCATGATTTTCTCATTTCTTTTCTACCCCCTTCACATTGTTTGAAACTTAGGTAGCAATTCATAATTAACAGCTAGGGTATGTCTTAGTATAAGCCTGTGTGCAGAAACAGAACCCTTTGCAGCGATCTCTTAGGACAGTGGTCCTCAACCTTCCTAATGCCACGACCATTTAATACAGTTCCTCATAAAATTATTTTTGTTGATACTTCATAACTGTAATTATGCTACTGTTATGAATCATAATGTAAATATCTGATATGCAGGATATATTTTCATTGTTACAAATTGAACATAATTAAAGCATAGTGATTAATCACAAAAACAATATGTAATTATATAGGTGTTTTCCGATGGTCTTAGGCGACCCCTGTGAAAGGGTCGTTCGACCCCCAGGTTGAGAACCTCTGTCTTAGGAAAAGCTGCCATTTAAAGCGGAGTGAGCGTCTACGAGGGAGCTATAAACAGAGACAGGAAAACATGAAAGGTTGGAAACAATCTATTGCCAAGCTCTGAAACTTTGAACACCATTAATAATCATAGATGGGCAAGATCAGCCTGTTGACAAACTTTTCTTGTCTTCAAAGATCCTGGAAATGTGCAACTTATTCCCTCAATTCACTGTGTAGTTTTGCTTCCTTTCCATGCCTAATATCCATACAATCCCCATTAAGGTTGCAGATCCATTTATATAAAAAGACTAAGGTCACAGGGTCCAGTACTGAATTCCCACACGGAGAGTTTACCTACTTTTATTGCTGTATTTTTTTTTAACTTTTTGGTTGTGGTCATTATTCGTTCCACCCCCCCTCCCCCCTTGAAAGTGCTTATGCAATTTACTCTCTGCCCCAAGGAAGCCCCAGAGCTGCCATGTGGTGTGCTGCTTTGCGTGGAGGGAATTTTCTCCGTAACTTGTGCTGTACCATTGCTCTGTGATTCCACTCAGATGCTTTAGGAATCAGGGTAGTGTTTACCCTTCAAGTGGTGATGGGGTGGAAGGGAATATGAGGGCACTTCGGAGAGCCTGATGGTCCTGTTTTATTTGCTTTGCTACTTCAAGTCACTGAACACCTGAGTTCTTCTCTTCAACAGATAATTTTTTTTAATTAGAATGTTTCATTGAAAAGAGCACCAGGGTCCTGGCTGGTGTGGCTCAGTTGGTTGAGCATCCTCCCATGCACCAAGAGGTCGTAAGTTCAGTTCCCAGTCAGGGCACATGCCTGGGTCCCCAGTAAAGGGTGTGCAGGAGGCATCTGATCCATGTTTTTCTCTCTCCCCCTCCCTTCCTTTCTCTCTAAAGTAAAAGTAAAATAAAAAAAGCACTAGGCAAAACTCTTTCTAAACCACTGAAATTTGTCTGTCTCAGAAAACAGGAGAATTGTGAGCTCTGAAAGTTAACATACAATTGTTCTTGATTGATTTTCTTCTCAGGTTGCCTTAGACAACTCTTTGGCACTAAGTCTGTGGAGTAAGTGAGATTCGAGTTTGTCAAGTTTGGGGAAAGGGTAACAAGTCAAATTTGTACTATAACTACTTTAATATTAATCAGTGATCTGAGTGGGGATCATGTTTAAAAGCTACATACTAGAAAAAGCCAATGCCAATAGAAACCATGGGGTAGAAATCCTTTAAGGTGTGTGAAGAAAGTATCCACTCTGTTGTCCAGTGAATGTTGTCTGTTTTGGAATTAGCATCTTTTCCTGGCTCATGAGTCTAGCATCCCCTGGTAGAGCAGGCTTTGGGCAAAGGAGGTCCCTTCAGCCTTGAAGTTAAAAATTAAATAACCCTTGTTTGGCAAGGCTCTTATTAAGAACCCGGGCACCATCTGGGTTGGTAAGTCTTTTATTGCTAATTAGAAAATTATTCATCTCTTCTAGGCTTAAACCTCAGAAGTAAAACATGAACATAAATGTAAATTGCAAAGGAACACAACAGATAGAAACTACTTTGACAAAAAACACTAGAAAATAGAAAAACTAAGGGGAAAAAACACCCATGAATATCACAATGACCTGAAAATTTATCTATACGACTCAAAAAAATCAACCATTTTTTAAAAATTAAATGAAACTTATTTTGTTTTCATTACCCATGCACTATCATTTTCCTCTGCCAGCACAGCACCTTACTTTTTTTTAAAGTTAATTTCAGGCTTGCTTTATTCCTTGCTTACACTATCCTGCCCTTCATTTTACAGTGGTTTACTGAGCCCTTCTTCTATTTGCTGGGTGAATATAATGATGGAAAAAGGCAAACAAGTTCTGTACTCAAGTAGCTATTCCTACATTTTCAATGCCCAATTTTCTATTTATATTCATTAAATCACTCCACTGTTAAGTGAATAATATTCTATTTACCTTTATCCATATTTTCTGGTGTTTTTTTTATTTTCTAATTTTCCAATTACCTGGAATGCATTTTATAGATAGTAAATATTTATAGAGTTCTATATATCTTTCTATGATGTAGTAATTTGTTGATAAGTTACCAGTAAAGGACCTTCATGGAATATTTTCATGCAAGAAAGTGCAGGTTTAGATACTTTTTAAAATTATTTTCAAAGATACTCCCCCTCATTAGATTTCAAAGATACCCCCCCCCTCATTAAACAAGTGGCAATCATTTATGGATACTATTTAACCCTGGGCTACTTTGATATGATGATATCTTGGAGATGTATAAGATATAAGGTGTGGGGGTTTTTTGTTTGTTTTTATAAAAATTACATTTGACTTTGAAAAGCTTTGTACGATTTCCCCTGTTTGGCAGAAAATTTACTGTTCTAATTATGTTTACCTTAGCCTAATATTAAAATTGGCCTGCATTTCTTGACATAAAAACTGCCTCGGGGAGAGGGCATAGGAAGAGGGACTTGACCCAGAAAGATGCAGACAAGGGAGAAGTCTGCCCGGGGGTGCAGATTTAACCTAGATAGTACAGAAAATGGATAAGCCACAATTGTGTAACCAAGAGGCACTAGTTTCTAAAAAGTGAACTAGGAACCTTAATAAAACTTTTCTGTCTTGCTAATTTTTTCCTTTATTTATTCTTTATCCAAGTTAAGATAAAAATACTACTCATTATTCTCACTTTTTATTTTATTATTTTATCTTTGTGTCTTTAGAAGAAAAACAGTCTAATTTTTGGTAATCCAAGGGGAACAATAATTCAGTTAGTTTTGCTTTGGCAGGAGTTTGAGTTATGCTTCTTTTTTTTTTCTGTTTTTTCCTTTTGCTCCTTCCCTAGATGCATGTAAACATAATTTGGTTGATATCTCTTCTACCCTTATCATTAACTCTAAGAAATAGTAACAGTAGTAAATAAACAGTGCTTTTCTCCAAAGAGCTCCAAAGATGTACAGTATAGCCATTATCACAGGTGTGGGCATACTATCCCTGTGAAGAAAGGATATAGGTAGTATTATTCTCATTTTTCAGGGAAATCTGTGTCATAAAGATGTTAAATGAGTTGTCCATGGTCACATAACAAATTACTGTATGTTCAAGCCACATGGTGTATCTTCTTTTGGAACCTACTACTTAGAGAACCAGTTATGTTGTATCTTATTAACAATATATTATATTACTGATGACTGTGTGATTAACATAAAGACTTTCATTCAAGCCTTCTAAGTATGAGGGAGATAATAATTAGATTAAAAGATATACACAGAAAGAAACTACTTTCTCCCAAAAGTTTAAAAGATAAACTAAATCATTCAACAGCAAGGATTTTATTGAACTTCTATTATGTGCCAATTACTATACCCACAATGGGGAGATAAGTGAAGACTCAGTCCTTGCCTCAAAGAAATTAAAATTTTTTTAAAATGAAATGATGTCTTTAAGACATACCTATATTTATTTACAAGGAAGTATATAAGGCTGTGTGATCATATACTAAATGGGTCCAAAATTCAATGTTTAGGTAATAGGGTAATTTGAGTCCCTTGGTAAATATTTCAGATCTTTCTGATTTCCTCTTATTGTCCAAGTCACATGGTTCACAGATCATTACATTTACCTCTAACCCTTCTATACTACTTAACAAATGAAAACAAAATAGTATATATTATATTTATTTTTAAGATTTCATAATACCCTATGTCAGAACATAAGGGACTTTTTTTCCATTGTAGACAAAAAAGCTTTAGTGTCCAGATTCTTTTGACATCTTATTTGGAGAATTAAAGATGTTTCAGTTTGACAGTGCTTCTCTCAACATCGAGATTATTAGCTGAGTGTCTTCTCAACAAGTATATTTATATTGTCATGTCCCAATAACTTGATTATTTAATACATATTGGTTACCTTCATCAATCTTCACAGACAGTGCTACTTTAAGTCCACTTTAGCCTTCTGAGACATTCTTCCTTTCCCAGTCTCCACTCAACAGGAGAGTAGCTTTCAGGAATCACTCACCTATCTCCTCATTGCTGCTGCAAGCACCATCTCTGAAACTGTCCCATATGCTTTCTACAAAGAGTGGGAATATGCATGTGGAAATCATTACACATATTTTAGGTAGCTAGAAAAATCAGCACATGCCCAGGGTCCAAGAGATATCAAACATTTTCTTTAAATCAAGTTCACAAACTTCTCTTCACCATTCCACTGCATTAGAATCAGACCATTGGAAAGTGAGTATTGGTTGGTAATTTGTCCTTCAACTTTTGCGTTTCTTTGCAAGGAGAACTACCTATGCATATTCTGATGCATATATAAAAACTACACATTTGCAGATATGCATAAAAAGCTAGATTTCCAAGCATCAGTTTTTGTTTATTAACTAAGAGTCTTTTTTTAATGCAATATAAGGTATCTTTCTTAATTTTATCTGCTTTATGGAGGTATAATTGATAGATAAAAGTGTAGAAGTCTTGCCATTTGTGACAGCATAAATGAAAGGGGAGGACATTATGCTAAGTATAGGAAGCAAGACAGAGAAAAACAAATACTGCATGGTATCATTTATATGTGGAATCATAAAGAAGAAGAGTCAATCTTGAGTTAGTAAATGAACCCAACATCTGCCTTTATTTTTTCTTGTTTTAAGTTTGTTCTACAAATCTTCTCATCTATCCTTGCTTTGCTACTTCAAGGTCATAAAAATGTGTGTAAGTGCACTTTCTTTCAAACAGATAATAAAATTCTTATTATTATTCTACTATTGTCATATTTTTCTGGACACAATGACAGAAACATAGGCAGAGATTTGAAAAATTTGCTTTTGAAGAAATCAAATGTTCTAAGACAAACTGCAATGTCCATGCTGCCTGAATTTATTAGACAGTCTCATTTTTCTGCTCTCTTTGTCTACAAAAAGCTAAAATGTTATATGTTCAAAAGTTAAAGGACATATTTGTATGCAATCTTCAATCTTATTTGTAATCAATAATATCCTAGTTCCTTAGCTATTCAAAAATGAATGTTTTAGAGCTTTGGGGATAATGTACCTTGAGGTGAGGTTTAACTATACATTATTGTTCACAGTTTCTCTACTGACCAATAGTACCATTTTACTCTATGGTGAATATCAAAATGTTTAATGATAATAACATAGAACAATTAGGAGAATGGCTTTTCTTCCTTGGAGGGGAAATGTACCTAATCTATGATAATCAAACAATCTTTTTCATTGAGCATATAAAGTTATTAATTTGAAATGAAACCTTAAAAAGAGAGAATGGAGATTCAAAGAGAATTCATTTTATATTTACTACCAGCATCTATTTCATTTTTTAAATTATTAAGTCCTCTTCAAAAATTTCTTCTCCAAAGGAAAGAAAAATAGATCATTAACAATTCTAAAAATAAATGTGGAAGTAACTATTCTTGTTTTTCTCTTTAATGCTATTCTGTTGCCAACTGTTGTTTAATTAAGTATGCAGATGTGATAGGAACAATACTAAGTATGCCCCTTCATCTGTAGGTGCACCTTAAGAAGGTCAGGTCTTTAAAACCTGTCATTTTTTGTGTGTGGTTCTAGTTGTTAAAAAGGTAGCGTAAATCTTGTAGAATGGACCACTCTTTTTATGCTTCTTTTTCACATTGCTTCTAGCACCAATTAGCAGAGCAAAGTACAAACTCAGAATACTAATTCATTAAGTAAGATGTACCAAATGTTTCTTAAGCATCTACCATGTGCTTTCACTATTCTGTAGAGTGGGGTATAATCCACAATGTACAATGAGGAATGAGGCTTCTTATAATTATAGAATGTATATTTTGGAGGCATGGGGAGGTGATAAGAAAATAAAATTGTTTTGGACAGTGACCATTGCTATAGACAAAATAGATGATAAGATATGGAAGGAAAGTGACTGGGTTGGAGGGAGTCCTACTTTAAAAAGTGTAGTAGAGAAGGCAACTCAGAAGAGGTAATAGTGAGGCTGACATCTGAATAATGAGAATGAGTTAGCCAGGTAAGATCTGGGAAAAGTGTGTTTCAGACTTAAGGAAACCACAAGTGCAAAAGCTTGCATGCACGAGGAAAAGAGAGATGGTGAGAAAATCGAGCAAGTGCAAGGCTAAAGGTAATGATGTCAAAGAGTTCGTTGGAGACAAGTTTAGGTTGGCCATAAAGACCAAGGTAAGAAGATTCAAGTTTATTCTAACATAAAACCATACGCCTGTGTATGGTTTTAAACAAAGGAGTGCTATGGTAGAGTTTACATACTTAAAATATTCATTGTTGCTTGTGAAAATGGCACTTTAGGGACATGAGATTAAGGGAAGCTCAAGAAGCTACTAAAATAGTCCAGTAAGAAATGATAGTTATTTGAAGTTGGGCGGTTAGTGTGAAAATCATGAGAAATACTGTAGTTTAGAAAAAATTTTGAGATAGAACCTAAAGGAATTGCTGATGAATTGTGTGTAAAAAGTGAGAGAGAGAAAAAAAAATCAAGAATAGCTCTTGAGATTTGGACTTGAGCAATCTGGTAGATGATAGTTCCATTGACTGACATAGAACACAATGGGGAAGGTTAGGTTCAGGAAGATGGGAATTTCCATAGTTCTGTCTCCTGACACAGGGATGATCTTTGCAATCTAAAGCTAATACAGCATGAATCACTAGCCACTGCTTGATCACTTCTAGGGACAGAAGTTTTACTACTTTCAAAGCAGTCCTAAGCATATAAGGGGCTTAATCACAATTCCCGCATTTCTGTGAAGAAACTTGCTATTATATTCTCTATACAGATAAAAAAATTAAGATTTAGAGAGTTTAGTTACATACCTTCTGCAAAAAAAAATTCACAATATTTATGCACTGATAATATACATTCAGATCTGGCTGGCCCCAGAGCCAATGCTCTGAAATACTATGTGTCAGGAAAAGAGCTCCTGGTAGACAGAAGCATTTCCAGTCGAGATTCCAAGGCAGAAAGCAATTCCCAAATCACTGGGGAATGGATCTGGATTCCGGAGATTTGGTCATAAGGATGAAGACAGAATCCAGAAAGGAGATCCAATATCAAAGGAGACTAGCAGCAAACTGCCTTTGGCTCACTCCTGTGCCATTAGACTGAAGAACATAAATTTTCTCTCCCTGGGAAGAAGATTGTTCCAAGAACCAGAGAAAAAAACTTTATTTGCCAATTAGTTGCTAAATGATCCCCGTTACATGGATTGGAAAGATGTTGGTTCGGGAGTCATTCAGTCAGTCTGAAGGAAATGTAACCTCTTGTACTAAGCATGACTTATTGGACAGACATGAATAAGTGGCCCAAGCAGTTGCTTCTACCAGGCTTTAGGCAAGTCTGATACTAGGTAGGATATTGAGAGTGACATAGTTGAACTAGACTATTTTCTGAGTTATGAGCTGTTGAAGCAGAAGGAGTGGCTGTTTAATCATTTTATTTTGAAAGATACCTGTTCATATTTCTCACCAATAGATGAATTGTTTTCTCTAGATTATCTTCCAAAAGAGATTTTCTTCCATAACTAGTGTAAAATATCCTCCTGTAATTATGATAAAGTGGAGACTACTGATCATTGTGGATCAGACAAGACAGAGCACTGGAATTTCAAAGGTACAAAATTGTTTTAGGGTTAATAAATAAGGCCACAAGACTTTTTTTCAATTGGAAGAAGAATAAGCCAAGCTATCTCATAAGAGTGCTTAAGGTCATATTCAATTTGTTATGGAAAAAAAATTAAAAATTTATATCTGGACCATATGTTATATTTTCCCAATATGAATTAATGAATTAAGTTGTTTGTTAGTATAACAACTAATTAGTTGATTCATTCAATAGATGGTGTATAAGTGCCAATTAGGCTTCAGGTACTATGCTGGATGTTGAATACAAAACTGGGACAAGATCTTTGCTCTCTTGGAGTTAACAATTTGATGAGGCAGGCAAACAAACATGTGCAAATTTTGATAAGTGGAAGGAAGAAAAAAAATAAAATTCAGTGGGAAGGAATAATAAGGAAGACCTAGTTTGGCTTCCTCCATTGGCTGATCAAGGAAGATTTCTCTGAGAAAGCAAAAAGAAACCTGAGATCTGAAATATAAGGACTCAGTCAAATGAAGAGTTGCAGGAAGAGGAAAGAAATGCAGGCAGTTGGGCCAGCCTATGAAAGGACTAAGGACTTGGTGATTCAGGGAATTGAAAATCACTGGTGTGGATGGAGGACAAAGGCAGGTGGAGTGAGATGAATTTGGAGAACAGGAGCCAGATCATGAAAGGTCTTAGTAAGACATGTGGACATTTTCACTGGCTTGTTTCCAAACGCAAGAGAAACGGAGAATGTGGCACAATTCAATAGAGGTTCTTCAGAGATCACTGGCTGTTATGCCAACAATGGATTAAAAGGGAGCAAAAGCAGCAGTAGAAAGACATATTATTAGTCTATATTTCAAGTGAGGAATAGTGATGGCTTAGCCTACGAGGGATGTTTCGATTAAGATGGAAAGAAAAGTATAGATTAGACATTCATTTTTTTTTTAATATATTTTATTGATTTTTTACAGAGAGGAAGGGAGAGAGATAGATAGTTAGAAACATCGATGGGAGAGAAACATCGATCAGTTGCCTCCTGCACATCTTTCACTGGGGAAAGACATATTATTAGTCTATATTTCAAGTGAGGAATAGTGATGGCTTAGCCTACGAGGGATGTTTCAATTAAGATGGAAAGAAAAGTATAGATTAGACATTCATTTTGAAGGTAAAATTAACAGAGCTTAGTGATGTACCATGGCTGAGGAAGAAGTAGGTAAAAAGAACACTCTCCAGGCTCGAGTCTGTGGTAGATAGAATTAAAATAAAGAAAGTCAGCATCTTTTTTACTCTGTTATTCTAATTCAATTATTTTTATTTAAATTATTTATTGTTTTGACAAGTAAACTGAACAATTACTTCTCCCATTTGGGCTGAAGGACTGAGAGGCACTTTCCCCAGTGAGCTCACATAAAGAGAGCTGATCTAGAAGTCTCTCCTTTGGCCTCAGGTTGTATTGACTGCCCAGGAGGAAAGATACTAAAAGGGGAGGGTGCAGAGGAATATGGGACATTTCTGGTATAATCATTGTATTTTCAAGTAAAAAAAATAGTATGCTTTCTTTATTTTATTTTAAAAGAAACTTAACAAAGCTATCTGTTTTAGACCTACCCAATTACCAAAAGGAAAAAAAAAAGAGAGAGAGAAAGATTTTTAGCCTAGTTATTAAGAAGGTGTCAAAGAATAAGTATTAGATTTTTTAAATTTTATCTTATTGTTGAAAGTATTTTAGATGTTCTTTTTCCCCCTGCCCCTCAGGCCTTCACCATGCTGCTATCTGTGCCCCTGGGTTATGCATATATGCATATAAGTTCTTAGTTTTTTTATATTCCTCAGGAGCAGAATAAGTTAGAGACTCTGTGTGTGTATGCTGCATTTTATATTTGCTCCTTTAAAATAAGAAATTGAGTGTAGGTCCTATAAGTAATAAGATAGCTATGAAAGTCTATAAACATAGCTTATATTTTAACTATTTTATTACTTTGGTATATCTCTCTCTCTCTCTCTCTCTCTCTCTCTCTCTCTCTCTCTCTCTCGTTGTGTGTGTGTGTGTGTGTGTGTGTGTGTGTGTGTGTGTGTGAATTTTTACATATTAGAGAATGGAAATTTTTATGCTATACTTTCTGCCAATTTGAAACTAGTTCTAAGTCTTTTCCTTAATATAATATATCATCATATCTAAGTTTTCTGTACAGATACTAATCAACTAGATATAGAAAATAAACTCAAATATTTGATATCCAAGTATAGTAGCTTTGACTGGTGTCTTGCATAATGATTTCAATAAGACTTCCTTCCACTCCTGAGCATCTTATTTTAATTGAAATGTAAGTTTTTGTTTTCCTAGTAGGATTTCTTAGGAAGGTGAATCTGTTTTTACCTTCTTGAACCTTTATTCTGAGAAGAATCTGTAAAATATTGCATTGATGGGCAGCTAGTCAGCACATAAACAGTATTTACTGGGCATATTTATAAACAGAATACTTGAGGCAATAGATCATTGTGAAAGAAGTAGAGGATTTAAGCCTGCTCCTTAAGAAATTACTATGTAATGAAAAAGGTAAGTATAATATCTATTGACCCAGCTATCTCTCACATAACCAAAATCCCGGGTGACCATGTGCACAAAATCAAAATAAAAAATCAAGATGCCTAGAAATTTAAAGGCTAGGAAATGAGGACAAGAGAAATTGCTCACAGCAGTGCAATAAATGTTGTTCACCTTTTGCTTGGCTGAATTTGGTTTATTGGTTCAGTGGATTTAAATGGCAAAAACTTAATCTTAGAGCATGAAACACATTGGCAGGCCCCCTATTTTTACCCTGGCTTTTAATAGACATTTCTCTAAAACCATTTCCCCACACAAGGAATATAACTACTTAAGATTTAAGTAAACTGAAGAAATATTTTCCATCTAGTCCAGCATACTTCTTGGGTCATTATGTTAGAAGCTGTTCATTGTGGTATTCAATTATGAGGTTAAAACAATTGTTTTAAGAATTAATGGACAAAAAGAACGTTCCCTGCTACAACTACCACCCTATACTCTCACTCATAGACACACAAAGTTAGCCACATCCTCCAGCTTTATGTATTTAAATTATTAGAGTTGATTTTAACCTTATACTGTAGACCCATTATCTAGTTTCCATATTCATTACTCAGTAAGGAATCTGCATCATGGAAAAAATAACTATTGTGTCATGATGCTTACGCACACTTGAAAGCATAGTGGGAGACACTTATTCAATAAGTGTACCCTCATTTGATTGGAGGAAGAAGGAGATTAGCGGGGCAAAATTGAATATTCATCACTTTTCCAAATTTGGAAATACAAATGAAATTCTGTGTTTAATTGCTCAGTGAAGCCTTCCCCAAGAATCCGGAGAAGTCTAAATGATAAAAAGAGGATTAAAGGACTCTTTAAGTGTGTAGGCTTCCCTCAGCTGGCTCTTCCATTTTTGTCCAACAAAAAGTGGTCCTCTCTTACAACCAAGTAGAAATGCCTGGGAAATAAGAGTGAATGTTATGGAACAGCAAGCCTGCACTTTGTATAATCGGAGGTGTGCATAAAAACCACTTTCATGCCAGAAGTGCCCATCAATAAAGTCACTCTTGTTTGTAACCCTTTAGTATGGCTTGAGGCTAATTTAGTAGGTTCTGGTAGGTAGTGTAAGAAAATGAAATGGAATACAATGTTCCACTTCATTATAAATACAATCAAAGTTACATTAACTGATTTTTTTTGCATTTTTCAGAGTAAGTATCATTGCATAAAACATTCATTACAGATACACACATGTGATAATTAGGTCACAATATAAAATGTAGTTTTTCCTCTTAGTAGAGGTGCTTAAGGTTTGCAAAACTTTAAGGTATGTCTTTGGAAATATCTTGTGAAAAAATAAATTTGTTGCCTAACCAAGAAGAAGGTTACCAAGCACTTCCCAGGGAGAGGAGATGAAGGAGATGCACTGTATTGTGGATCTAGGTCCCTGGGACCCAGCAGGAGACCTGCCGAGTGGGTTCAAAATAAAGAGAGAGGTAGAGGAATTGCCCATGTTAAGCACAATTTATGTGGCAATTTTATTCTGGGCCAAACCTGGAATGATGACATAAAGCAGGGGATCAATAAACCTTTGTTGAATGAGTGTATTTTGCCTAAAGTTTGTAGGGTTACTTTAAATACAACACAAAATTAAAGCTGTGTGACCAATATAACCTAATCAACAACAATGTGAAACAAATTGCCCTGGAGACCTATACCCCATATATAGTCTTTACTGCTCTCATGTGGGACAGGCAGCAGCCACCAATAGAGAAACTGAGTTAAGGAAACAAATCTAACTAACTGAAAAGTGCTTTTAAAAAATTAGTCAATAAATGTTTTCTAGCCCAGTGAAATAATGAAGTATATGAAACAGAAATCAAAATAATGAAGTAAATCTATGTTAAGTGTTCAAAATTTTTAAAAGGTTGGGCATATTAGAGTTATATATAAAAACACAATTTCAGTTTTAAATGTATAATTGATATATTTTGTGTTTTACATTAAAATATGAAATTAAAAATTAAAATTTTAGTAGGTTTATAATTGACACTGGAACATGTAAAATAACAAGTCTTAACTTATTCATAAGTTAGTTAGGCTTTGGAATATTAATTGACATCCAACATTTACCTGGAACTAGATGAAATTTGAGAAGGGAGGAAAAAAACGTGTATTCGCCAGTAATTTAAATTCTGTTCTATCTCCTATAAAAATTTTTAAAAACAGGGCAACATGAAATGAAAACTCAAATTAAAATCTTCATTTTCCCCTTAGTTCAACAGTCTCTACTTTCTGTTTTAATTGTGCTTTTTAGATCTTTTTACTTTCTTCAATCAATGTATAACATTAATACAGGTGTGGTTGGAATACAAATTTAAATACATAGATTGTGATCTCAACAAACTTATGTCTTGATTAATTGTAGGAAGAAAAGACATACTAATAAAAATATAAGTAGCAGTGCAAGAACGATTCAGACAAAGCACTAAGGGTATGATCAGACAAGCTCTGGAGGAGTTCAGAGGTGGGAAATACAACCTGATTTGAGCCTGGAAGCACTTATAATAATCAGAGGGGTTGAGCCATGGGATAAATAAATTGCAGGCCAGAAAAATAGAGTGAACAAAACCACTGACATGCTTTTGACATGTAAAGAGACTAATGAATATATCTGGCTAACTACTGCAAAAGATTTGTAAAACAGGTATAAAAGATAATAGGAGGGTAGGCGGAAGATGCTAGCCATTGCATCTAAAAATCTTGTACCCTTCTAAGGGAATCTAGAATCTAAAGGACTAGATATAGTATAAGATGACCCAAACCTGCTCTTCTTATTCATTTCCTCTCCCTCTCTCACCTCCTGTCATCAGGGTTAGGTACCCAATTCAGGCTAGATGAATCAAATGATCTTTTCCAAAAAAAAATTAATAAATAAAAAACAAAAACAAACACTGGAACAAGAACATTGTGAAACTGATTCTCTTAGCACCAGGAAGTAAAACAGCAAGATCATGGAGGCAGAGTAAGTGATATGGCAAACTGTAGTTATTATGGGGAAGAAAGATCTGAATGAAGGGGGATATGAAGCCAAACATAGAAATACATGATAATATGTCTAAATTTATGGTCTCTGGGACTAGACCACCAGGAGTTAATCCTAGCTCTTCCAGTAATGAGCATGCTGATATTAGGAAAGTTACTAAGCCTTCCTATAAAATAGGTTAAAGTAGGAACAGAAATTATCTTTAGGCTATTGTGAAAATTAAATGAGACATTGCTATATATCACTTAAGGACTTACAAACCTCAGAACAAACCACTGCAGAAATCTTGAGTTTCTTGTATTTGTTTAGAAATGGAAAGTTATACTGGGTTTCTTGAAGAGTAGGGGTTTGGTGTTGATTACATTAAAGGCCAGGTTTTTCCACTGTTTTTCAATTTCTATCTCCTATTTTTTGGAAGCAAGTTACTAAGTTCAGCCTATGCTTAAGCCCTGCACCCCAAGAAAGGAGTAGCAAACAATTGATAATAATTAACAAATATTTGGGAGAGATACTTTGAGGCTATGCAATTACCCACTAATTTTATCACTCATCATGCTGCAATTATTATTGTGGCACTTTAATTTGGATTTTCTATTTCCCTCATTTCTTGTACATTTATTTCTTGGAATTCTGTGGGGGAAGACATAGTTGTTTGTTAGTCATTTGTTTATATCAGTATGGATTCATGAGTATTTAATTTTATTCTTACCTTATAGTTAAATACTATAATTATTCATTTTATTGCTCAAAATGTTTTAGCTTTGCCCTTGGTATCTCTTTTATGTTGGCTCTAATACCCTTTGTGACATGACCCCATTCTTTTTTATTTCTTAAATACTTTCCTACTGCTCCAGGCTCATTTTTATTTCATGCCCCAGCCCTAAAATTAGTCATCTCTCCACGGAACCACGTCTCCTTTTTTGTTTGTTTGTTTTTTGAGAATGGTACTTAGAAACCAAGATCTCGGTGTTAGGATTGCTTATTTATTGCTAGTAGGTACCACTGCTTTGAATAGATCTCAGAGGCAGACCTAGGAAATATATGTATCTATATTAACCTGTGGATATAAGTATTTCTCTATCTTTCTGCATATGTGTAACATAAACATGAGGTTAATCTGATAGAGCTGACACTGACAAAATTTCCAAATGCAGATTGTAAGTCAACATAGATTTCATTCACATACAGCAGGTGCTCAAATAACATTTTGTTCAATATCATTTTGTTATAATGTTGATGAGATGTCTTAGAAAGTTAACTCTTGTTTATATTAATTAGCCCATGGGAAAATTATCCATTATTTCACTGGTAGTCACAAAACCTATTAGCAACATTAAATGAGGACTTACTGCATCTATACATTTAGACTGAGTTTTTTAAGCACTCGCTGAGTCATCAGAGAGTCAATCAAGCCACTTATCTAATGTTTTAAGTATTATATTACATTGAATTTATTTGAAACATGAAAAGCAAATGTTACAGAGTAACCAGAAAATTATATTAACTATAAATTTATTTCACAATGATTTATTGAGCACTTATTAAGCACTGAGAAAAGTAGCAACATTAAAACTTGCAAGGCCTCTTCCCTCATAGAATTTTTAATTAGGGTAATATGCATTATTTGTATTGTTTTAATTGCTTATAATGTATTGAATTTTATTGTATACTCTCAAAATTATTCTTGCCCTCAGAATTGTTGTGCTTTAAGAGGGCAATATAAAGAGGTAATAAGAGTTTTGCCTTCATTGCATGAACATATAGCATATCAGTATATAATCAAATTTTATAGATTTAATTATTATCCTAAAAGGCTTCTTTGCCAGTTAAATTCTCCACTTTTATTAGTGTTTTTAATATTCAACCAAATAAAAATAGTGAAATGTTTATTAGAATAACATTGAATGTCATTTGTGCCTTAAAAAAAAACAGATCAAACCCATCACAGCTGCTGATATGATATGAGGACAGACATCTCAGCAATCTCAGTCGGAAATGAAGCCTTGGTACCTACATTTGTTGTATATACTTGGCCTCTTGGCTGCCAAGCCCATACCCATCTGTTTAGATGGCATGTTGCCTACTCACAAGTTGGCTGGCCTCTTGTACTATGACATGAGTTCCAGCCAATGACAGCTAACAAAATGCTGTAGGAGGCAGCTCTTCTTACAGGAGGTCCTTTCTCATGCCAAAGAGAGAGAAGCAGTTGGCATCATATATCCATTTAAACTTTGTTACACCTGTTGACACTTTTGTGCCAAAAACAGACAATGCAACAAATGAACAAGAGAAAGCACAAAGGATTTAATGAAGCTTAAAAACAACCCTTCTCACCCTCTTAGAAATAGATGCTCAATTTCACTGCTGATTACTTGCACAATTGACATTTAATTAATAGTCAATGAAGATTGCCTTCTAAGTGACCAGAAAAGAGTTTGCAATAAGGTATTGTATACCTCCAGGGTATGCGCTCTTAATGCCCCATATCATCATGCCAGGAAAGTCAATAATTACACTAAATATCTCTTTTGTTTATTTTTTTAAATACAGAGCCATGTCAGTCAAAGAATATTTCTTTTAATATAGCTTTCTTTTACCAGAGAATTCCAATGTTTCAAGGCATTTACCCTAAAACTTAGATTGTCTCTTTCCTAGACTAGGTAGCAAGGGTGAGGAACCTTTTTTCTGCCAAGGGCCATTTGGATATTTATAACATCATTCCAGGGCCATACAAAATTATCAACTTATTAGCCTGCTATATTTGGTCAAACATTTAATTAACTCACCCATAATGCCTTGGAAGGGCCAGACAAAATGATTATTTGGGCCTTATTCCCAAATCAGCCGGACATCCCTCACCCTGAAAGGCTACTAGCTGAGGAAGTGAGGGATATACATAACACTGTTCTAGAACTTTTTTAAAACAAACACCAGGTTATTATTATTTTATATATATTCCTTTTTTCTTTATTGTTGAAAGTATTACATATGTCCCCCCACCCCCCAATTGACCTCTTCTAGCTTGCCCCTGCTCCCCATCCCAGGCCTTCACCACCTTATTGTCTGTGTCCATGGGTTATGCATACATGCATTCAAGTTCTTTAGTTGATCTCTTCCCACCCCTCATCCCTCCCCTCACCCCACCTTGCCTCCGAGATTCCAGTCTGTTCCATGTTTCTATGTCTCTGGATCTATTTTGTTCATCAGTTTATTTTGTTCATTAGATTCCACATATGAGTGAGATCATGTGATATTTGTCTTTCTCTGACTGGCTTATTTCGCTTAGCATAATGCTCTCCAGGTCCCTCCGTGCTTTTCTTATTCATGGTACAAAATGCCTCATAATCACATTTAAGCAAGGAGGAAAGAGAAGGATAGGGCTAGGGTGTGCGTGCTCTTTCTCTCTGAGGGAAGACCCGGAAGTGGCATATATTACGCATACTATGATCCTTTGCAGCACTTAAACACAAGCCCACATCTAATTTCAAAGCTGTTGGGCCCTAGCTGGTTTGGCTCAGTGGAAAGAGCATCGGGCTGTAGGCTAGAGGGTCCCAGGTTCGATTTCAGTCAAGGCACATGCTTGGATTCCAGGCTCTATCCCCAGTAGGGGGCATAGAGGAGGCAGCCGCTCAATGATTCTCTCTCATCATTGATGTTTCTATCTCTCTCTGTCCCTCTCCCTTCCGCTCTGAAATCAATAAAAGTATATTTTTTAGAAAGGCTGTTGGAAAATACAGTCCTTATTCTGGACTATGCAAATATTTAAAATTTGAGATCTCTTTTCCCATAGGGAAGTATGGATTTGATATATTTTCAACTCTATAACCTTTCCAATCAGGATAATTAGAATACATATAAGTTGTGCTTTCTTCTGTACTACTTCCACTCCCCAATTTATCCCAGGGGCTGGTATCTGTGGCAAGAGAGGGGATGGGAAGGGGGGTGGGGGAGAAATGACTAGTCTCTACTCTACCTAAAAGAAAAAGGTAGTTTGTGTGTCCAGTGAGAGGAGACTTTTTCATGTCTTCAGGGAAAGCAAATCTAACATGGACAAGACATCAAGGCTACATCTACCCCAAACCAGTAAGTCCATAAGTTCAGTCAAAAATATGTTTACCTCTGACCCATGTCCTAAGTCAACTTGATTACCTATTTTGAATGGGAAGCACTATAGTGGGTAAGGAAAGCATGACGACGCTAAAGTGTAGTCAAACAGATCAGGTTGATACCCAGCTCCAATGCTTATTATCTGTGTGACCTTAAAGAAGTTACCTTATTTATTTAAGCTTATGTTTCTTAATATATGAAAAGGGGTAAATAATAATAGCAGCCTCACTTGATTATTAGGACTAAATATCATATAGGTAGGCTAGTGCCCGCCCACGGTAAGTTTATGAAAATAATAACCTGATCAAAACTCCACATGTAAAAGTGGAGTCAGTGCTTTTGATTTTGTTTGTTTGACCATCTAATAACAACAGAAATATCAAGTCTATCCTCTGCTTTGGATTTCAAAATTATTGTGAAGATACTGTAAGTTCTGAGGATGTTCTAAGAGGTTACAATAAGAAAAATTTCCCAATCATCTCGCTATAAAAATTTTAACTTTCCTAGCCCATTTAGGAATCTCTTTCTGAATAAATCTTTTATATCTGAGGCATAACAACTTATACCTCAAGCCATTAATGTAGCAATTTATCACATGGTGATTTTTATGTTTTTGTGATTTCCCGCTAAAGATAAAGAACAATTACTGACAAAAAGTGATAGATGACAGGCAGAAATATGGTATAATCTATAGAGTTATATAAAATTAAGTTCAAATTCTAACTCCATTTGACATAGATTGTTGCCTAAGTGGCTCATTCTGAGTCTCATTTTACTCATTTGTAAAGTGGGAATATTGATTCTATCTTTGTTACAGACTGAATGTTTGTGTAGACCTCTCCCCCCAAACCATCAGTTAAAGTCCTCCCCTCAATGTAATAGCATTAGGAGGGGGGCAGTTGAAAAGTAGCTAGGATTAGATGAGGTGATGAGAGTGGATCCCTCGTGAATGGGATTAGTGCCCTTCTGAGATTCAGGAGAGAACTTGCTGCTCTTTGCTTTCAGCCATGTGAGGATTCCAGAAGTTGGCTGTATGCAAAGAGAAGAAAGCCCTCACCAGAATGTGGCCATGCTGGCTCCCTGATCTTGGATATCCAGTCTCCAAAACTGTTAGAAATAAATTTCCGTTGTCTGCAATCCACTCAGTCTATGGTACTTTGTTATAGTAGCCTGAACAAATTAAGACAATCTGGCAAGTTGGTTATGATGAAATGAAAAAGCTAATAATAATTTCTTTATTCAGTGCCTAACATATGAGGTGCATAATGTATTTTTATTTAATATCTCCTTTCAGAAGATGTATACCTTGTGAGGGCAGGGACCACTGACTCACCACTACACCCACAATACACACACAGTACCTGAAATGCTAGGTGGTTCATAAATGCCTGTGAATGAATGTGATGCCACTGATGATGATCTAGCAATTTTTCTGCAAGCAGTATTCAAACAAGGCAGTCTAAGGAATTTTTCCTTTCTAAAATTCTTATTACATAGCTTATGCCACTATATAGGCCCTTCACTTCATTAGTGATCCCATATCTTTGTTTATCGTATACTAGAGGCCCGATGCACCAAATTCGTGCAAGAGTAGGCCTTCCTTCCCCCAACTGCCAGCACTGGCTTCCCTCTGGCACCTGGGACCTGGGCTTCCCTCCAGCTGCTGGCAGGCACCTGGGACCCGGGCTTCCCTTGCACCTGGCTTCATCTGGAAGGTCGTGCAGAAGGACATGCAGAAGGACATCTGGTCTAATTAGCATATTATGCTTTTATTATTATAGATGAGATTGACCTAACTGAAAACATTTTCAGGCAGTTTATACCAATTCCACAGGGCTTGAAGGTGTGCTATCAGCCCCCTTGTGTTTCTTCTACCTACTGTGCCTGAATAATCCAGTGATTATTGATAGACCACAAAAGGCAGCTCAGTGGATCTGTTTGGATCTGAATTATAGTGCATATTGCTTTAAATAGCCTGGTCAAGCACCAGCTACTTAGTGCTGGGAAACTGTTACAGCAAAGTAGAGAAATACTGGAATGCTAATGAAACTGTCTAAGAGAATGGGTGTTAATATCTGTGACCCTGCCAACACAGCAACAGAACTGAAGGATGGAAACCGCTGTGGCTCATGGACTCTTCGCTTAATTTTTGAGAAATGGTCTATTAATGAATCAGAAATGCATTATCTTCTATTTAGCCTTTATTCCTCTTGCCTTAATCAGAATATTACATTCCATTTTATAAAGCAATATTTGATTAGTAGCATTTCTAAAGAGATATGAGGTATTAATCCAGTGGACTGAGGTTAAAATATTTCTTGCAAACTACTTATAAAATTTGCATCCTATTATAAATCCTCATTACTCCTTTCAAACTGCATTTGAAAATTAGCACTAATTTTTAAATGGCATCATAAATAAAATATATTTTCCCTCCAAAAGTAAAAAAGATATAAAATGATTTTTTGAGAAGTTTTCAGGGGTACAAATGCTACAAAAGATTTTTTCGGGGAGATATAAATTACCAATACGACATTATAGACATGTCTGCTTTGAAAGAAAGGAGGGAACAATAGAACTTGCTTATAAACTGTAATTTATGCTTAGGTTAGGAAGGAAACTATATTTTAAAATATGTGCGTTCCACTGATTTCACTTTTACAAAACCCTTTCCTCCCTTTATGTGACAGGATAAATCTTACTTTTACCCTGAAGGAAGCTTAACATTCCACAAAAAAAGAAGAAACCAGCTGAAAACAAGTGTTCTCTACACAACAAAGGAGTCTGTGGGCAGATTTTTACTTTTTTCAATGACTTTTTTACGAAGAAGGAAAAATGTACGGTCTGTGGTGATGAAGGGGCCGGGGGTTATAGGTACTTTTTAATCCATATTTGTTACACTTTCACTATTATCAAAAATAGTTACCATGGCAATAGCCCCATTTTTATCTAATCTTAGAGCCGATTCATAGAAAACCTTCCTACTGGGTAGTGCACAATGCCTTTTGACGGTTTCATCTAGTCTATTATTTAAAGTGGGAATTATTTTAAATACCATCAAGTTGTTACCTTCTGTTCATGACTGCTCTTTTGTTATTCTCAAGCTAGTGAAATCCTTTGGTGTGTAGTATTGGAAAAAACCCTGTTTAATTACAATATGTATTATTTAGTAGAGCTTCATTACTCCTCCTTTTATGAATGATCTTTAAGTTTAGACACAGATAATAGTTTATTTTCTTCTATAAGTTAAAACTTAAAAGGAATTATAAAAACTACAAATAGAAGGGAGGGGGTTAGGGAGGTAGGGTGAAAAAGGTGAATGGATTGGGCAACAAAACAAAACAAACCTTCTAGACACAGACCACAGTATGGTGATTACCAGAGGAAAATGGGCTTTGAGGGGGGAGGTAGAAGATGGTAAAGGGGAATAAATGGTGATGGAAGGAGACTTGACTTTGGGTTGTGAACACATGATACAATATACAGATAATGTATTATAGGATTATACACTTAAAACTTAAATAAAATATAATTTTATTAACCAATGTCACCCCAATAAATTTTTTAATGATTTAAAAAATTATTTTAACATAAAATGTATTAAATCATAACATTAGCATCTTCTAAGGACCCTTAAATATAAGGGAATCATTTTCTCTAACAGATAGTCATAACTTAAGAGCAAGCGTCATAAATAACTGAAACATGATCATAGAGCCACAGGCTTTACAGAAACTTTGAGAGACCATTCAGTGTGTTGTTTTTTCCCAACTTCAGTCTGAACAAAAACTAAATCATCTGATATGACTCTTTTCTAGAGAACACTTTGTAAAGGTGACACTTATACCCTCCATGATAATATACTTCAATGTTTTACAGCCCTTAGTGTCCGGAAAGCCTTCCCAGTGCTTAACTGAGGCGCATCCTGCATCATTTAACTGCACCCCCCGGGCTCTGTGCCATGTCCACTCTCTGACATCTATGAGACAACCCTCAGCAAGTCACTAACATGCTTTATATTGAAATGTTGTTAACAATAGCAATCTGAATATGAGGAATGTAAAGATACCATGCATTGGCTAGATGGTATTACTAGGAAAGCAGTGATAAATCTACCTCCTGGATAACCATTCAAAATATTGATTAAAATGACTATTTACAAGTTTTAAAAAGTCTTAGGTTTCCTAGTAAAGAAACTGCGACTATCTCATTATAGCATAGCATATATAACCTAATATAAAACGTGAATATAGGAACTTAGAATGAGGTAAACAACATAAGATTGTTCTGTCATATTATTGAAATGTGAGGGGGTTTTTTTGTTTTTGTTTTTCTTTTACAATCCATTTGCCAGCTTTTGGCAATATTATTTTACTGTATTATTTTTAAAAAGGAATGAATAAGATGAATGAGGTAAACATTACCTGACGTTAGCCCAACACCCATTTCCAACTTTTCTTCCTTGTTTACCTTCACTTTGGAGGTAAAGTACAACCAAACCCTTCCTCCTCCATCCTTCTCAACAGAGAGCGATGACTGTGCAATGGTCTGGATAATGAGATGGAAGCAGATGTCTGCTGAGATATATCTGCGAAAATATGTGTTTTCTTGGTAAAAATGACAGATGGCTATTAATAGTCCTTCATCCCCTACTTCACTCACCTATTTCTCAAGCCTTGAATAGAGACTTCATAACTAAACTGGAGCTTCTATCTAAGAACCATGACAAAACAAGTCTAATGCTGGTCTTCATATCATTTAGCTACTCCACCAACACCAGCAATTTTGAAACTCTTGACATGAGAGAAAGATAAACCTTTCTTTGTTTCAGCCACTACTGCCCATATTTTCTCTTTATTTTAATCAAAAAATTCTTTCTCTTTGATCCAATATGGCACATACAATTTCAATGTTACTATAAGTTTGATATTTTTATGAAAAAACTTTTTAATGAAATTTAATCCTGCTCCCAAAAATATTGGATTACAGAGTAACTTGAATGCTTATGTTAAAATGTTACTTGCTGCCGAAACCGGTTTGGCTCAGTGGATAGAGCATCAACCTGCGGACTGAAAGGTCCCAGGTTTGATTCCGGCCAAGGGCATGTACCTGGGTTGCGGGCACATCCCCAGTAGGAGATGTGCAGGAGGCAGCTGATCGATGTTTCTCTCTCATCGATGTTTCTAACTCTCTATCTCTCTCCCTTCCTCTCTGTAAAAAATTAATAAAATATATTTTTAAAAAAATGTTACTTGCTATTTGTAAAATAATAATAATAATAATAATAATAATAATAATAATAACTTAAAGCACCCAGTCAGTGTTGCTCAATGGTTGAGCATTGACCTATGAACCAAGAGGTCAGGGCACATGCCTAGGTTTCGGGCTTGTGTAGGAGGCAGCCGATCAATGATTATCTTTCATCATTAATGTTCCTATCTCCTTCTCTCTTCCTCTCTGAAATCAATAAAAACATATTTTTATTGATTAAGTTATTACATATGTGTCCTTATCCCCACATTACCCCCCATACCCCCACACATGCTCTCAAACCCCCCCCCCCCGTTGGCCGTGTCCCTTGGATAGGTCTATACGATAGAATGTAAATCCTTTGGTTGAACTCTCCCCCTTACCCCGGCCACTCCCCTACTTTCCCTCTGACGCTGACTGGGAAGGCTTAAGCTAAGACGAACTAACCACTCACAGAACAAATATACCAGAAGAGTGAACTCCTCTTTTGC